>NW_024544880.1:0-26205 GCF_018167655.1 Microtus oregoni | reverse complement strand
AGTCATGAGACTGCTTCACCTAATGAACAGTTTCGCTACTAAAAAATTCCCAAGACTGGCCAAGAGGGGGGAGCAGCTAACCATGTCACTCCAGAGTTTTGGCTCTGGGACCATTTTAAGACAGAGTTGACAAAAAAAAAAATCTTGCAGAAGATCTTGTCTTTGTTGGGTTGGGGGAGGAGAGAGGCGGGGAGGGGAGCAGAGAAAAAAATGTAAAAGACAAGATCTCCTGAGTAAATTGGGAGCATGGAGACCATGGGGGAGGGCTGAGGGGGTGGGGGGAAGAAGGGACAGGAACAGAAAAAAATGGAGAGCTCAATAAAATTCAAGTATAGAAAAAAAAGCTTGCAGAACAGAAAAAAGTACAAAAGCCAGTCCTCATTTCCAGAGACACACATTTAAAGAACAGGCAGCCTGGCAACATTGCTCAGGGGGTATAAACTGAGTCTGATCCCCAAAACCCACAGTGGAAACCAAAACTAAGTCCTGAAAGTTGTTGCCTGACTTTGACACACACCCTGTGGCATGAACATACCAGCTGTACACACGCATGATGATGATGATAAGAAGTAGCGATAGTAGTAATATAATTTTAATATTTTAAAAATAAACCCAGGAAACTGGTTGAAGTGCTATATGGAGATACTGTCAAATGAGGTCTTTCTTGTATTTATGCAGGTCTGAAAACATACACACACAACTTAGAATGTACAAATCAACTTATAAACTATGAGTCACTTGAGATATACGAACAACAGAAAATGAGAGGTGCAGAAGCAAAACAACCCCCCAATTAAAATATTCTTAGAGACAAGGAAACAGGAAAAAAGATTTGTTCTTCACATTTGATAAGTCTAAAAATGGCAAATCAGGTAATGAACCACACTCTCTTGCAACGGAGGCACAGTAACCAAAACCTGGGTCAGTGAAGCCATTTCATGCATCTACATAACACTTTGCTAAGACAGGAAGTTGCCAAGGCTCAAAATCATCTCTTGTGAGTATGCATTCTGAACTTGGACCTGGCCAGACCACCTCTTATTTCCCTCTCTCCTTCTGCTATTTCCTCACTATGTATCTCCAGGGGTTTGTGTGTAACTCTGCTATCTTCTTCGTTCCCTAGCCACCAATCTTGTTTCTTTGCCGAATTTCCTCTCTTCCCTTTCCATCAAAGACACAGGTTTGTCCTCTTTATCACAGTTCGGGCAGTTCTTTGATCAAAACAACCTTACCCTTGGACTTCTGAGAATTGAAATAACCCTAAAGCACTTTACTCAACACCCCTGGAACTATCAATCAAACATCCGATGCAGCGCCTACTAAAAGGATCGCTGGGCACCAGACAACTGATGTTTTGCTATGAAAAATGATTTCAGAAAACGTCAATAAAATGTGCAAAGTATTCCAGCTCTGGTCTGATCTCCAGACCAAACGGATTTCAGCGGTTCACAACAAATTTTAATTGGTACTCATTAACTTTATTGTCTTTGCCATATTTTAAATTAGAGTCAGAAAAAAATAAACGGAAGTTCTATAATCATGTTTAGTAGGTTTGGGAACTTATAAAGGTAAATTTTAATGTATTTATTGAATGTGAAGAAGAGCAATTGTTTATATGTTTTTTAAAAAAATCCAAGCATATGTTAACACTTACTCATAGCGGTTCTCTATATAACTTTCTTCAAAAGAAAGCCTGAACATTGTAATCATACTATGTAATATACTGCTATAAAACCATGGGGAAAGAGAAGGGGGAGAACATTAAACCAGCAGGCCCATAGGCAATGACTGTGGGCTCTATTCCTGAGAAAGATATGTATAACCAGAAATAGGACAATTCTCTTTGGAGAAGTCTGTACCAAGAGTTGGATATTTGTTATAGTCAACAACTTTCTCTGTAAGAAACCCAGACCTATGCTTTTGGGTGTGTCTTACATTTTTTTCTGAGCATCTCTCTCAACCTCAAGCTTAAGCATTTATTAAATGCCTTATTTCTTATCTTGGCCTCCAAGTGTACTGCATCTAAAAAAGAAAAAAAAAGGAATGAGGTAGTTTAGGGAAGGTGGGCTTGGGGATGGGGAATCTCCACTGCATCTTGCTCTCAACGGAAGCAGGACTTGTTTCCTTTGTAATTCTGCTATGAAAGTCCCCATGTGGTGATTTGTAGAGCCATTCACATCTATGCCAGAGTCGAGAGATTGTCACTGTTTCTGGGCACGTAGTGCACACCTGTAGCCCTAGCACTAGGGAGGGAAAGCAAGATCACAAACCACAGGACTCTCAAAAAATTAGATAGACTTGGAGGGGATGGATAATGAGAATAGGAATGAGGTCGCTGCTTTCAAAACAAAAGCAGTGATCCAGAGACAAGGAAGAGTCTAACACTGTACTTGCCAATAATATCTATTTTCACAAAGTATTAGCATGTGTCCTTTAACAGAAAAAGCTAGATATACCAGGGCTGGGTTAATCAGGAGGATATAAAGATACATATATTTATTCTCTCCCATCCAGAGAAATGAAATAGAATTAAAACCAAACGGTTTGGAGGTATAGGCCAGTGGTTGAGTACATGTATAGCGTGTGTGATGTGCTGGCTTCCTTCCCCAGCCACAGCATGCAAAAACAAGACCAAATACATCTTGCACACAGTGTACTTGAAACAGTGAATAGGATCAATGGTATACACTAAAAAAAAAAAAGAATCCAGACAGTATTTAAGTACAACTACATTACAAATAAAATGTGTCACAGTCTAGCCTGGACAGCTTACTAATACTTATTAAATTGGTCACAAAAAAAAAGTTTCAAATAATGACTCTCAAAATGCCTGAAATACAACCTGTTCTATAGTTGAGAACTGTCTTATCAGCTCTATCAAATCTAATTTCGTCTAACTTTTCACCATGGTAACAAGCCCTTTGCAGGAATATTCAAAGACGTTTCACATCTAGAAAATTTGCCTTGTACTCCTTCACCACGCATAATGTCAAAAAAAAGCTTGCTTCAAAGGTACCATGTAATTAGAATGGCCTTTAAAACGGGCACAAAGAAAGTTGTTTGATTAAATCACGTCTACTTCACAACAATCCTGAGTGAGCAACATCACAGAAAGGAATCCTAGGGAGGCTGGGACCCCATATTCTAGTTTTGCATCTGTTATCTGTGGTGTGGCTTCAGGTAGGGCTTGAAATGCCTCTCATCTGCCTCCTTCCTTTCTATTAAAGTAACCACATTAGAGGGTTTAGAGTCCTGTGGTTTTTCCATTCAAAGACTATACCAGACCTCAGCTCTTAAGGAGCCTGGAGAAGCAGCCAAGCTTAGTAAAGAGCATAGAGCAGTGGCTACTTCCAGGTTATTGGCTGCATGGATGCTCAAGAGCTGAGCACCAATCCTGTCTATGTGCTATGGGGATTCGAAGAACTGTAGTTGGTAGTCCATTGGGAAATTTAATATGAAGTCCAACATCTGTAGAACCTCTCTACTGGATTCGGGGGTGGGGGGGGGACAGTTCTGAGATGCCTGCTTTTTATTAGGAAGTCGTTTGTTCAGTGACTTGCGTCAACAACACTATGCAGTGTTCACCCAAAGAAAGGAAAGGAAAGGATTTAAATGAACCTCATCTGCAGGGAGCCGGACGGATTGCCATTACAAGATGGCGCCGGCATCCTGTCTTGTTGAAAATAAACAACTCCATATTTGGCTATGCCTTTGAGAGCTGCATGTCTCCCTGTCTCCCCGTCTCCCCCCCCCCCTTCCCGCATGCATGGATGAGGATCCTTGAGCCTATCCCTATGCGGTCTGGTGTCAGCTGTTGATGGCAGCCAATCACAGGGCAACCCGTGTGCCAATTCCCTATTTAAGCAGCTGCCTCAGTGCCCTTCGTCCCTTCGCTTCATGCTGTCTCTCCCCTAAGCTCCCTGTCCCTTCGCTTCATGCTGTCTCTCCCCTTAGCTCCCTGCCCCTTCGCTTCCTACCCTTCCCTTCCTGCCCCTCGTTTCCTACCCCCTTTGTTTCCTGCTCTCCCCATCAATCAAGGACACTCCAGTAAAGCGTGTTCTGAGTAGAATCCTGGTGTGGTGGTTGTTCTTTCTCGCCGGTCGAGAAGTCTGCCACACTCATCTATTTTTAACTCCCATTGACCATATTTCCATCATGCCTAGTATACAGATGCCAGTGCAAGCTGCTTAGCTAACTTGCCCCTGGAAGCCTGCTTAAACCACACGGCCACCATCACATCTTAGGAGGAAACTGAAGCACCGAGAGAGAACAGAAGCCATCTGAGAAGCGCTCACACCCAACAGCTGTCACCTCTTACATGCAATTCAGAACACATACCATCAAACTTCTTGTAGCGGGACGCGAAGATGGCCTGCAAATGGTTGCACTGTTCACTGAGCACGCTCTGGAAATCATCTTTACTTTGCAGGCCGTACTTCTCTTCCATCTCTTGAGAACAGCAGGTGTAGCCATGGGGACAGATCTTCAAATGGTCGCCTGGAAGGCAGAAAGACAATCTGTGTCAGCACTAGCCAGCAGGTCCAAGAGAGAAAGGCTCGCTTTTGGTGTGCAATCCTCTTCACAGTCGCCAGGGAAGCCCTTTGTGAAAGCTCAACCATTGCACAGATCTAAAAGGACTCGTGGACATGAAAACTCTTTATTCTTGTATCCCAGTTTTGTTGTGGTTGTTTTGAAATAGAACTTTATTTTTTTTTTTAAAAAAAGCTCTCAGCCAGGTGTGGTGGTGTGCACCTTTTATCCCAGCACTCTGAGTTTGAAGCCAGCCTGCTCTACAAAGTGAGTTCCAGGACAGCCAGAACTACACAGAAATCCTGTCTCAAAAAACAAAAAAAAATGCAAATAAATAAAACATCACACACCAAAATTAACCAGGCCTAACCACTTCACAACTTAATGAACTTATATAGAGTTAGAATTGGAATTTAAAATGGAAGTTGTGATGAGTCATAAAGCTACCATCACCCTCAAAACAAAAAAACAGAACTTTGTAAAACTTTGTAATTAAGATGGCTTAACCACAGAAGTCACTGTGGGGCCGTAAGAACAGCATCGATTGATAGTAACACAAAGCTCTTTCATAAATTCCTTATGATTCTGTGTGAAATACTTCATAATTCTTGTAAATAAGAGATTCTTTTAAAAGAATTTGGGAGTTTATATTTCAAGAGAAAGAGAGAATGGTTTATAAAGTGTGATAAGAACCCAATAGGTAAGTCCACATTGTAGTATAGGAAAGTAACATATAAATTTATAAAAGCATGAATTCTACTGAGGAAAAGCAGAGACCCATACACATTTCACAGGGTTGGTCATACAAAGAAAAACTATGGAGGTTCATATTGGATAATCTCTATGCTAAATCCTTTCTTTATAAGGGATCGCAGATAATACTCTATGTTGAGATTTTATATTGCCACCTGCTAGGTAGGTTATCAGACTATATCTACCTTCTGTGTGATGTAGTTACTTATTCCTCATCTTCCCACAGACCGGTGGTTTCCAATAAGTGTGATCTTTATGTGGTGATGTAGCCCAGAGTTAAAAGTGTCAGATGGCTCATGTATAGCGACCTAGGCCACAAAGTGTCTATGCTCTTAGAACTACAATCTGTCCACAGTTCAGAGGTAAGGTTTGGATGGGTTCTCCTATGACTCCTCCTCTTGGATCTTGGTCAGTCACAGAATGAAAATTCTGCTTTGAAGGAACCAATGCATCACCTCAAAATGACCAAGGAGGTTCAGAAAAAGCCCAAAAGTAAACCAGACCAGGTACTATGACTTGAGTCTCTCCAATATTTACTGGGTTGATAAAACTGTATACAAATTCACAAGATTTGATTTCACTGCTCTGCTATTGCTGTCCACATACGTAAGACAAAGCAGAATCTGAAAAGAATCAAAATCTCAGGGATCTGGGCCTAGTATACCTATTGTCCCAGCTACTGGAGGGGTAACATGGTGAGACTTCATCTCAAAATGCAATCTCAAGAATAAATCCGCTAGAGACATGGGAGCTTGACACTAGTGTGTTAAACAGACAGAGGGCCATGGGATGACAAATACATCTTCTACTGCTTGGCTTTTGTATACTTTCATAAAACAAGCCTTCCCCTAACACAGACACCAAAGGAGCATTAGGGCTAGGTGGGAGTGTTGAACATAAAATAGAGTTTGTATGTGAATTGCTTATCACTAGATTATTACTGCCTAGATACAAATAATTACATACATATATATATGTATATATATATATATATATATATATATATATATGAGAGAGAGAGAGAGTAATTATTTTTATCATGCACTCAGTATATATGCTGTTGGTTGTTTTTTACTCTTGGGGGGGGAGCTCACCACGAAGCTCCCAAATAAAAACATGGAGGCTTTTTATTTCTTATAAATGTCTGGCCTTTGCTTGGCTAGCCAGCCTATCTTATCTTAAATGAATCTATCTATCCTTTTGCCTCTGAGCGTTTCCCTTTCTCTTACTTCTGTAAACCTTACTTTCAGTTTTACTCCACAACTGGCTGGATGGCTGGACCCTCCCCTTGTTCTCTTGCTCTTCCTTTCTTCCCAGATTGCCCCTCCTATTGTACTCCCTGCCTCCCAGCCCCACCTATCCTTTCTCCTACCTCACTATCGGCCATTCAGCTCTTTTATTAGACCACCAGATGTTTTAGACAGGAGAAAAAAAAATCACAGCTTCACTGAATTAAACAAATACAGCATAAACAAAAGTAATGCACCTTAAAATAATTTCCTACAACATATAATCATTATTTGCAATTAAAAGGTACAGAGACTGTTACTAATGAAACTAAAATGTGTGAGGCATGAAAGGGCAATCTTCAAATAAACAATCATTTCTCCACCCACAAACTATTGTTTCCTTGGTGATTTCTGAAAGCCATGGACAATAGATAATTTTTTACTAACAGGGAAAAAAGATTTGAAGAAGATTAAAAAATAGTTTACAGCTGAAGTTATAAAAATAACTCAGCTCTCAGTGAAAGAAAAGCAGTTACAAAGGTTGCTAAGGTTCAGATTGACGAAACCCCTTTTGCCTGGGAAGAACAGTAGAGCTGGCTCTGGCGATGTGAGTGAGGGGAAGCTGGATCGCAGGACCTGAGAGCGGGAGAACTGGCCCTGCTCCTTGCTGCATTGGGTAAACCAACCAATGCAGTGCTGGAGAGTTTATTCTGGAGCTGAGGATGAGGGAAAGCTAGCGAGCTCACCAACCGGTTACCACCCAGGCCCAGAAACAGACCTACAAGTTGACCCATCCCAACATCCACCCAATCTATGAACTATTGGAGCATGTGAAGGGGACAAACCTGCAGATCCAAAACTGCAGATTCTCCATGACACAGGGCAACAAACAGGATATCCAAGAGGATTATCACTGAGAGCCCATTATCATTACTGGCGTTATAGCATAAATCAAAGGCCTCGAACCAGACCAATGACTTGTAGCAATGAACACGTCCAAGATGAATGGACTAAAGGGTAAACTGTGTGCTTCAATGGGCCACACTGTAGCTTCCATGACAAGATTCTTTTTGTTGCTGTTGTTGTTGCTTTGTTTTGGTTTTGTTTTGTTTCTTTGTTTTTCTTTTAAGCACAGTTTTGATGTATGTGTGCATGGTAGGAGGAGACAGGGAGATAAGTGGGATCGGAATGCATGATGTGAAATCCATAAAGAACCAATAAAAAATTTAAAAAAAAAACTTAAAAAGTCCCTCTTTTGGGGTTGTTGGTACCAGAACACATAATCAACAATGATAGGCAGTTTGTCTGCTGCTTTCAAGCTTTAGGGGTCCTCTAATAGTCTAAACACATAAAAGAGTACAAAGGCCCCAACTATATCATCTTACGGCACAGTACTCAGAAGGCAGACTCAGGCAGATCTCTAAGAGTTCAAAGTTAGCCTGGCATACATAGCATTCTCACCCCTTTACAAAGACTCCATTGGGCATGTATGAAATTCATATATTCAAGGCACACACACACACACACACACACACACAAAAATCTCAGGAGTTTGGAAAATCTATTCCACCTATTTTTTAAGACACGGGCACTGTGTGGCTCTGGATGATCTGGAAGCCATCTTATATAGAAAATACCTCAAACTCACAGAAATCCACCTATCTCTGCCTCCCAAGTATTGGGATTAAAGGTGCTTACATGCCTAGTTGTTAAACCTTAGGAAGCTCACACAGGGAAAATGGATTATCTGTTGATTTACTGAATACTGTCAAAATAGACCAAAATAAAAGACCCCTTTCTTCAACAGTATATATGTGTCTGAGGGTTTGTGCGTGTGCACGTGAACACAAACACACACATACACACCCCAGACACTCTATCCATCTCATGTCCACCAAACCTCCAAGAGGACCTTACTATGGTGTGCTTATACTTGATTATAGAGAGTACATTTATCTGAGACAATTTATAAAGACAATTAGTACACCTTCATATTGGATCTTTCCAGAAAGATGTGACCCGCTGGTGAGAAAACCTAGCCTGTGTTGTGTAAAGGATACCAACAGGCTAGAAACATGGCTAATGTGTTGATGACCAAAGCCGTCTTCCTCTGAGAGTCCTCACTCTCTACTCCTCTGAGCTATATAAAAGGTGCTCCTTGAAAATTTAATTTCACGTCTTGGACAAAAGAAATGTGTACTCTAACACACGCTTGTAAATTAAACTCCAAAGCACACTGAAGCTGCTGGGGATTAAGGGACATGAGCAGTTAATGCTGCTGAGAAGTAGAAGGAAGAAAAAGGCAACAACAGTCTTGGGCATTTGAATTATAACTGTGTTGCAGTAAGAATCTCTGAGCACCTAAGCAACAAGAATTTTTACCTTTCTTTATTTTGTGTCTTGGGGTGAGGGAGGCTTGGTAGCACCTTTACTCGCTGAGCCATCTTACAGGCCCTTATGTGTCTTATGAAATTGACTATTTCTTCTTTGTTAAACTTTTTAATGTGTCGGAGTGGCTTGCCTGCACATATGCCTGTGTACCATGCATGTGACAGGTGCCTGCAGAGGACAAAACAAGGCATTAGATCCCACAGTACTGGAGTCGCACACAGTTGTGTGCTACCACGTAGGTGTTAGGCACAGAATGCCAGGTCGTCTGGAAGAGCATCATCACTGGTGACAATGAGTAAGAAGCCACCTTGGGCTGTCTCAGGCCCTCCTTTCCACCCTCTCCCCCCAGATAGCAACACAATAGAGTATCTTCATTTCCTTTGTGAGGAACTCTCTTCATAACTGAAGCAGTCAGTTTTTTTGAGAGCAGCCAGTGTAAACTCATTGCCTAACATTGACAGTTAAAATGAATCCACTTTATTCTTCAAATGCGCCACTCACTGCATCCCTTCCCCTTATTTTTTGAGCACCTAAATCTGAGTACATGCTCAGGGATTTGGCTCAGTGGTCGAGTGCTTACCTGGTATGTGTAAGGCTTTGAACCAAAATTAAAAAAGACAAAAAAAAAAGAAGAAAAAAGAAAGAGAAAACCTCTGGCTAATTACACTTTAATCAGCAAGGTAACTCATCTTGAAGGCAGATCATGTAGGGTGTTTGAATTAAGGTCTGATTGCATGTTTGCTGTATCTATTGAGATGCTTTTTTTTTAAGAACTCCTTTTTTAAACCCGGCCATCCTATACAGTTCTCATTTCAGAAAGGTATCACATTCCTTTAGGCTACCAGAGCTGAACACAGGGACAACAGAGCTGATTTGGGACAGGCAGCAGTCCCTGTGAGACAGAGCAGGAAACAAGCAATATAGATAAGGATCTCCAACTGTCCTTTGTCCTCCAGGATACCGCTTCATTTCTCCACCTCAATCTCCTGCCTCCCCAATTCTGGAGATATATACATATGTTTATATTCCTTTACTATATTCTGTCTGCTTTCCAGCCTGCCCTCACACTGCCAACTGTTTTTTTTTAACCACACCCCACTTATTTAAATGCATGTTTTATAAAACAGGGGCTGATATTGTATTTGTAGGGCTTATTCAGAGGTCCTTGTTCGTCATTTAAAAGACAGGCGAACCGAACACTTTACGATTTTCTCAGGAAGCACCTAATTTAAGCTGCTTTTTGTACAAGGTTCGACTGATGGAGGAAGGTCATTGGTTAAATAAAAAGAAACTGCTTGGCCCTCATTGGTTAGAAGATAGATGGGAGGAGTAAACAGAACAGAACTCTGGGAAGAGGAAGTGAGCTCAGACTCCACAGCTCTCCTCTCGGGAGCAGACGCCTCAGAGAGACGCCATGCTCCCAGCTCCCAGGAAGATGCACGTGATGAAGCTCCGACCCAGGATGGACATAGGCTAGAATCTTCCTGGTAAGCGCACCTAGGGGCGCTACACAGATGATTAGAAATGGGCTAAATTAATATGTAAGAATTAGCCTAGAAGAGGCTAGATAGAAATGGGCCAAGCAGTGATTAAATGAATACAGTTTGTGTGTTGTTATTTCGGGCATAAGCTAGCCAGGCAGCCGGGGTGCTGGGGACGCAGCCCCGCCGCCCTTATTACTACGAATGGCAGGGGTGCTGAGGACGCAGCCCCGCCGCCCTTATTACTACGAATGGCACCCGATGTGATGGACTAAACCCACGTAAAAAACCTGAGAAGGGGGGGCTGGAGAGATGGCTCAGTGGTTAAGAGCATCGCCTGCTTTTCCAAAGGTCCTGAGTTCAATTCCCAGCAACCACATGGTGGCTCACAACCATCTGTAATGAGGTCTAGTGCCCTCTTCTGGCCTGGAAACATACACGCAAACAGAATATTGTATACATAATAAATAAATATTTTAAAAAAAACTGAGAAGGCTTAAAAATAAGGGAGAGAGAGTATAACACAGATTTTTGCTGTTTGTTGGTGGTGTGCTGTAGAGAGATTTCCTGATTCGGCAACAGCAGCAGAAAAAACGCTGTGTCATTTTAAAGCGCAGCTTCATGGGGCTGTGCTGCCAGCGTGAACTCTGGCTTTAAAGCATTTGTGGCACTCTGCTTGCTAGAGGCAAGCAAGCGCTCTCATCTAAGAGAAGCTTCCTGACTCAGCTTTAGCTGCAAAACCCTGCAGTTCATTAAGAGGTCCTGCCACGAAACACTTAAATGGTGTTGACGAAAAGCTGAATGCAATGCTTTTCGGTTTTCAGCCATAACAGGAAAAAAGCTGCGCCGTTTAAAAATGCCAGCTTTCTGGGCTGTCCTGCCAGGGCAAGGTCTGACTCTTTTACGCAGGCGGTTCGTGCGGTTTGCAAGCACAGGCTGCTGAAGGTCGCTTGCTGGTAGGGACCTTGAAACGCCATAGAGTTGTGGCTATAAACATGGCTGCAGCCTGTATATCCGCCATGAGGCTGGAAAGCTAAGGAATGGGCTGGATCCAGCCGTCAAAGCCACGGCTTTAGTCCTACTGAGATTGCTTGGAAATTAAAGACTCATGTGGTCAGAAAAAGAGAGAGAGATACAGTAAAGAGAGTGTCAAAGACAAAGATAATTTTTAAATGATTTACAGCGTGTTAAAAATATATGCAGACTAAAAGTTGAAGTTCTTAAAGTAAAAAACAAAAAAAAGGAAGAGAGTTGTTGTGTGTGGTAGTACACACCTTTAATCCCAACACTTGGAAGGCAGAGGGAGATTGACCTCTGTGACTTCAAGGTGTGGTAGCACACGCCTTTAATCCCAGTGCCTAGAAGGCAGAGACAAACAGATCTCTGTGAGTTCAAGGTGTAGTAGTGTACACCTTTAATTCCGAATGCCTGGGAGGCAGAGACAGGCGGATCTCTGAGAGTTCAAAGACAGCCTGGTCTACAGAGTTACTTCAAGTCAAAGATACAGAGAACCTGTCTCAAAAAGCAAAGAGTTAAAAGTAAAAATAAACAAAATAGAGGTTAAAACAAAGCTGCACAAAGATGAAAAATACACAGAGAATTTTGATACTGTATGCAATTATGCTCTCTTTAAATTATTTAAATGCTGAGGAAGGAGCAACAGATGCTAAAAGATATTTATTTATAAATGCTGATGAACTAATCCAACATAGATATTTTGATGCCTTGACTTTGAAATTTGGATCTAAGGACATGATGCTTTGGAAAGGAGTTTCTTATTTTGTTTTCACAAAGGATGAGACCTTGTTCATTTCTTCTATTCCGATTTGGTATGATGGACCACGCCCTCCTGAAGGGTTGGGGTGAACACCTTCAGAAAATTGCTTCGCTCAACTGCCAACTGAGATGAAACTAGCACACAGGTTATACCATGAAAGACCTAATTAACGATGCCCCCATTCAGCAGGAAGTAGT
Organism: Microtus oregoni; assembly: GCF_018167655.1. Taxonomy (NCBI): domain Eukaryota; kingdom Metazoa; phylum Chordata; class Mammalia; order Rodentia; family Cricetidae; genus Microtus; species Microtus oregoni. The sequence goes on along the minus strand of NW_024544880.1, from coordinate 13,847 downwards.
TTGGATAGAAATAACTGCGCCCATATTCCCAAAAAATGTTTATAAATGTTCTTTTACATTTAAAGGGGGATATGATATAGGTATGAATAATTTGCATTAGTATAGATTTTGCTTTATTGATGGAGATTTACGGTCAATTTTGTTATATGTATATGTATTTCTTTTTTTAATTATTTATTTATTTATTATGTATACAATATTCTGTCTGTATATCTGAAGGCCAGAAGAGGGCGCCAGACCTCTTTACAGATGGTTGTGAGCCACCATGTGGTTGCTGGGAATTGACTCAGGACCTTTGGAAGAGCAGGCAATGCTCTTAACCACTGAGCCATCTCTCCAGCCCTGTATATGTATTTCTGATATTGATTAAGGTATTGTGATTGTGTAGTTCATTATTAAAATGTAATGTATAATTAGGAAATATAGGTTGTTGATGGATAATCATAAATAATAGTCAAGTTTGTAGTCATGTTAGTTAATATTTTCTAGATGTGCGTAGATATATTTTAGATAGGCATTCTTCATATTTTTCAAAGATTATAGAATATGGCATTTTAAATGTTTTAATAACTTAGGACTTTTCAGGACAATGAGACACTCTGCTCCTGGCAGCACCAATCTACTTCAAGAGGAAGATGGGCATCGAAGAGACACCTTATGGAGTTTGATAGCCATTTGGGCAAGAAACTGCTCTTGCCTGGACTATTGCATAAACTGGACACAGAGAACCTGCAGAGAGAGGACTACTGAACTTGCCTAATGTGAGATGATCTTTCGGGGTTCCTGATTCATTTTGAAAGAGTCTGCGAGACATTCTGCAGGACACAACAGATAGTGACTGAACTGACTTTGAATTTTCCTGCTTTATGGAAATGTCTGCTGGATACCATGGGCCTGAAGGCTGAAGATGGATGCCCCAACGGTACAGAGGAACTTTGGGTGACTGTCCAGGCAGCGAGATGTCTCTGTCATTTCTCGAGTTTTAAAAGTTGCTTTTTTCTTGTTTGTTTAGGTAGTATTGTATCTTTCTGGAGTCTTTGATGGAGTTAAGAATAGTTAGTTATAGTTTTCCTTAGTTATGATAAAGATTATTGTAACTTTTACTTGATAACTGTTTCGTTATATGTAATTTTGCTATGTTAAAGTTAAAGCCTTTTTTTTTTGTTTAAACCGAAAAAGGGGAAATGATGGAGGAAGGTCATTGGTTAAATAAAAAGAAACTGCTTGGCCCTCATTGGTTAGAAGATAGGTGGGAGGAGTAAACAGAACAGAACGCTGGGAGGAAGAGGAAGTGATCTCAGACTCCACAGCTCTCCTCTCCGGAGCAGATGCCTCAGAGAGAGGCCATGCTCCCAGCTCCCAGGCAGACACACGCGATGAAGCTCCGACCCAGGATGGACATAGGCTAGAATCTTCCCGGTAAGACCAGTGCTACAGTTTATTAGAAATGGGTTGATAGGGATATCAGAATTAGCCAGTAAGGGCTAGAGCTAAAGGGCCAAGCAGTGCTTAAAAGAATAGTTTCCGTGTAATTATTTTGGGTAAAGCTAGCCGTGGGGTCGGCCGGGTGCTGGGGACGCAGCCCTGCCGCTCCTATTACTACATTCGACTACTTTTTTTTTCTTTTGTGGACCAGTGGCACTCAATAGTGGGGGGAAACTCCCCCAACCCTGTCCTAGGAGGAGGCTTGAATGAGACTCAGTGAAGCGTGTTTTTAAAGTTTAAGTCTACGGCATTGAAAAAAAAAATCTCTCAACAGCACCAAACTTTTCGAATGATAACCGCTCTATGTATTTCTCTTTGGTCTTAATATCAACGCAGTAGATTCCAAAGACAATCACAGTACGTTACTATGAAATCTTGCCGTGTGTTTTTTGGTCCTTTTTTTTTTCAGTTGAAATTGATGGTTTAAAAAGAAGACACTGAACATTGGCAATCTCTTCGGCCTTGTAACAGCACTCTGCAGCGAACAGTTCAGAGAAATAGGTTTTTGTGCTTATCTGTCACCTACTCTCTTTACCAAAGACTGGCTCTGATGCACAAATGGGTGCAGCTAATGGTCACTTATTCTCAGATGCTCCTAACTCAGCTTCTCATGGAACTTGCTGTAAATGGTGGTTGGCTTCTCAAATGGAGGAGAAGCCATACTGGCCCACACCATGTGATTGGGAAGGCACAACATTCTCTCCACCTTGGCAAAGTGCCTGCCCAAACACACTCAGGAAAGAAGAGTCACTCATTGCATACTCCAGGGAAGGAACGCATGAGGGGTACAGGAAGAACGAAGTAGATAATGCGAAGTGTAAATGCTAAGTAAGAGGCAAGGAGCTTGCACCGGTTTCTCAAACATTTGCTGTTTCACATGGGATATGAAGAGGGGTCTTCACAAAGGAAATGAAAGCTATCTGTTTTGTTGCTGCTGGGGTGGGGAGCTGAAAGGGATCTTTCTTATATAGCCCAAGCGGGCCTCCACCTCACTGAGACACCAAGGATGACCTCGTTTAGGATGACCGTGAACTTCTAGGATGACCTTGAACTTCTAGTCCTTACGTTTCCATCTCTCACTGACTAAGATTACAGACAGGTACCCTCAAAACCAAATCAGCTGAAGCTCTAGCCATTGTTGTATTTGTGACAACTTGTACTAGGTGAAAAAGGAGGAATTTTTGACAGGAGGGTACACGTGGAGGAAAAAATTCATACCCAGTAGTTGACTAGTGTGTATATTTGACTGTGAAGATGGCAAGCAAATACAATCACTTAAGAGCCATCAAAAGAAAATCCAAGACAGGGAATTAGGCTATGTGGCCGTCCATAGATAAATAGATAAAGAAATAATGGGATAGAGATACTATGGAGCAAAATTACATGATTTATGGAGGGAAAAAAACAGACATGGAGATCATCACGTTAAATGAACTACAAACCAGAGCCAATCCCTTACACAGATACCTGGGTTCTGCAATAAGGACTATCAGGGGCAAAAGGGACTAACGAGAGGGGAGTTAAGAAAACTTGGTGGTAACCAATGCAAGCAAAGTACATGGTCTGTATATGTGAAGACATCATGATGAAATTCAATGATTTTTACGGCAATGTAAAAGGGTTTTAAGTTTTTTATTTTTAAGCAATAAAGCAAAGTCTTGGGCTGGATGTATAGCCCAGTATAGAACACCCATGAGCAAAAAAAAAAAATTCTTAAGGAAATATGATACACAACAATGTAAGATCCTGGATGGGATTCTGGACTGAGATTAGGAAAAAAATCTAAGAAAAAATAATCACAAATTGTATGTGGATATTCAAAGCAGCACCACTGGTAATTTCCAAATTTCCATCAACAGCGGAATGGGGTCAACAAAATATGGTATATCTGCATAAAAGAGTAATACCCAATCATAAGAATAAGTAAAATTCGGATATATTTTACAACCTGACTGAGGCTTAAAACACTGCTAAGTAAAAGAAGCCTGTGAAAAAGTCTTTGCTGTGTGATTCCACATGTAAGAAGTGTTTCCCATCAGCAAATCTGGAGACAGAAAGTGCACTAACAGCTACTTCAGAAGGAGCTGGGCTGAGCGGGAAGGAGACTCGATGGGTAAAGGGTGAGCAGTTTCTTCCTAGAGTGATTACAACTGCTTCTGGTGAAAGGGCTACACCTCTCAATATCTGAAAAGGCACTGGGCGCCCCACATATGTGAATGAAGTACAGGTTTGAACCGAGAGAAATGTATCAGTGGTGACTCTGAGTTGGGACAAGAGTACCACACCAAGCACAGGTATTAATAATAAGCTGTGTAAATATGGCATCTAAAAATCTTAAAAATAAGATAGCTAAAAAAATTTTAGATAAAAAATATCTAATAACAATTTAGCTATTCTGCTAAAATGAAAAGTTAAATTTTAAAAAAGTAAATGCTGGTTTTAAACGAGTAAAGGATACATGCATATGGCAGAGGGGGAACAAGAGGTACCATGATGACTTTCAACATGCTTTTAAACAAGACCAATACCTGGTGTAATTCTAATATTAGGAAGCTACATTAAGCTATTATTTGCTGGGGTAATTCCCCTAATCTCTCAATTGCTACCTTACCCCTTTTCTAATTTTTATTTGTTGTGAACATAAAACAATTCCTTGCTGTTGGTCTAAGGCATTGCCAAAACAGCTTCAGTTAACTTCCTAGATGGGAACTCACGTAGCTACAGAAGCAGGCTAAAATACAGGCTGCTATACAACTTCCGCCCTTCCAGGCCACCTAAGAGCCCCAGGAGGAACACACAATGGCCTGCTTCATGGAAACAAAGAAAGCAAATCTCAGAGGTTTTTAATAATCCCAGGGGGTAGGGGAGTGTATACATTAATCCATCCTCCGTGCTTCCAAAAAGGAGTGAAATTACTGCATATAATGTGCTACATGCTTCGAAAGCCTGAAGTCATTTGACCTAAACCTCAATAATAAAGCACATAAATTACAGTCATTATGCAGATGTATGATTTGCCATCACCTACCAATCAGTAGGAGAAACACAGCTAGTTAGCATTTTGCTAAAACCTTGCCAAAATACAGCTCTGGAAGGCTTAAGACTGCCAATTATTTTTAGGTCTACTAATCCTGCAAGGTACAGGAGAGAAGGCCAATGAGAAACACACACATTTCTACAATCAGCTTTATTATATTTCTCTAAGAATAACTTTTCTGTGTGCAGAGTTGGGAGAAATAGCGCTGTTTCTTTACAAGTCCGCCCTTCATTTTGGCGAGTTAACAACAGCTTTAAATTTTATTCCAGATAGAAACCAAACAATCTGTGTATTACTTCTTAAATGACAAGTTCATTAGGAACTTCAGATAGTATCTGAGGATCTTCAATCCCCATCTGAACTGCACCAAAGATTTACACAAAGTGACCTATGCCAAACCGGACTGAATGGCTTGCAATACACACGCACTGACCTACACTGGGTATTTTGCTGGCATTGTGTTACCTGAGCATCTAGACCACCCTTGTGCAGTTTTGTGTGTGTGTGTGTGTGTGTGTGTGTGTGTGCTTGCCTGTGCGCTCATGTATTATGTTTATTGTTCACTGGAATTCTTTTATGTCCACTTCGTATCTTGCCTCAGAAGCTCTGGAATCACAGACATGTGTTTATGCACCCAGCGTCAGTTGCTTGTACACCAAATGCTTTGCCCAGCTGAGTCAACCTCATCCATTTTGCATACTTACAACCACTACCTCTAGGATCCAATGGTAGGAACACGAACAGGAAAGAGTAACACTAGAGTTTCACCAAGGCTCCTCAACAATTCTCAGATTCCAAGAGATATATCATCAACAGTGTTACTAAAAGGATCAAGAAAGCGTGCTGGGATTCCTGAGGGATAACTAGGGACAGGTAAAGAAAAACCTTTCCTGACATTGATTCTCTGAGGCAGGTACACATACCTTGATGACTAAGAAGCTCACTCAAATCCTAATTTATGACTTGTACTGGACTCATTGAACAGACCGTCTGGAGAAATCCAATCCCAAATTCATCTATGATTTCAATACCATACAATGACCTGAAAGAGCCACATGTGATCTTGAAATACTGGGAGAAGCACACATGTAAAGGCTCTAAGGGTATTTGTTACAAGTGCCTATTAAAAAAAAAAATCAAGCTTCTCAACTTTTTCCACAGCTGTTCTTATGATTTTTTTCTTCTTGCCCTCCATCCCAATCGCCAAGGTTTTCTTCCGCAGAGGATGGGTGAAAGACAACACAAAAATGACATTTTGAAGACTCCTCACATTCCAAGGCCCAACCACAAACAGAAAGCCGCCTAAAGAGGAAACCCCCTTGGCTAGGACATTTTTCTTTGTTGCTCAATAGTGTATCTCAACTGTCATCTCTAAGCTATGAATCATGGCTACAGAAACACCAGAGACACGGGCTTAGCAATCATACCAGACCAAGGCCTTGGTAGGTCCATTTCTGACAGGTGATAGGACTAGTCGGAAAATGTCAAGGAGATTCCTGACATCAGGGAAGTCTGGTTATTAGCAACTTGGTCTTTCTTAGCAACCATATGGATCTCCTGTGCAATTACAGATGACCTCAGGGGAAAAAAAACATACCCTCATAAAAACGTGACAAATAAGCCTTTCCTCCCCACAGAAGGCTGACTATCACCCAATTCCTCTGAGGAAGACAGGATACCGTGTTCTAGGTTACTCCGTGTTGTCCAGAGCAACAGCTTTCAGGCTATGCCTAGCCTTGAGTTACTCCATTTTGTAAAGCAACAGCCGGGAACCCTGTTGCTCCACTTTAAGTATAATGGCCAAGGTAAGATGGCTCTACATCTTACTGATGTAAGTTAAGAACCACCACTTTGTCAGTGTACCATGTTAAGTAATTTACTAACGCAATGAACAAATCTGTGACTATTATCTAATTTTATCAGAAACACCAGAGACATGGGCTTGTCAACCACACCAGATATATAATGTACTAGTCCAATGACCTGAGACTATACGCATAGGAGCACTCCAAGACTATGATGTGGGCTACTAAGACTTGGGCACGGTGACCTGGCCATTTGTCCTGAACCTCCTCTAGGAAACTTGGCACAGAAGCACCTCCATTTCTGTCCTCAGGACACATGTAACTCCAGTACAGTTTCTTTCCCCATAATATGCAGCGCATTTAGAACTGAAGCTTGAAAGCCAGATGTGGTAGTACATACCTATATATAATACCAGTGTCCAGAAGACAGTTGACCAAGAATTTAAGCCAGTTTCAAGTACATGAAGTTAGATTCTAGATGGGGCTACATAGGATCCTGTTTCAGACAATTAACTATAACCAAATCAAAACAAAGCAAACTGTCATTGGAAACTGCCTGGTGCTTAGGTTTGCACCTGCTAGCTCTGTACACTCCAGAGACCTTACTTTGCATGCGTATCAGTTCTTGCCTCTACCTTCAATACAGCAACCGTTCTCACTTTCCCCTTTTCTGTAATACATATTTACAAAGGATATACTTTTATACCTAATTGTGTGATATACAATATGTGATTTGATTTATTCAGAGTGCCTATATCCATGAGTAGCAAGTTAAATTTGGAAATTAAGACTATTGAGTGGGGTAAAGTCAATGAATTGATAGTGGCTGTGTGCTTATTAGTCAATCAATGTTGACACTGTAGGCTATGCTATGTCCACCTTTTATTTGTAATGTAACTTGCCTACAATGCCCTCTCTGCTATAGAGTAATAATCCTTGGTTTTTGTTTTTGTTTTGTCCTGAGATCTTTAACACCTCAGTAAAAGGATACTTTAAGACAAATCCAAGGTATGTACCATTCAATTTATGTGCAAGGAGGTAATGGCAGGCACCAACCATCTTTCTCGGTTTTCTAAGTCCCAAGCAAACATGGTGCATTCCCTTAATCCCAGCGCTTGAGAGGCAGAGCAGGCCTAGTTCAGCTTGTTCTGCATAGTGTGTTCCAGGTCAGCCAGGGCTACACAGTGAGACCCCGTCTCAAGAAAATGAAAAGGAATAGATATAAAAGCAGATCTTGAATGCTAAACCAAGGTCTTAATGTGTTTACTTATTCATGACACGGAAAACTGAATTCACATCGGCTAGGAATGTAGTTTAGTGCCTTGAGTTCCACATCTAACATCATCATCATCATCATAATAATAATAATAAATTTTCTAACAAAACAGAAATTATAGAGAACAAAGACAAACATTCATTTACTATACATTCAAGTTCCTACAGATCCGTTCAGTTTCTGGCAATCTTCAGATACTCACATAACCAGCTCGAGGCCGCTCAGTCACTACAGCACCACAGAGCCAGTGCAGGCATATAGACAGTGCACTGGAAGTGGCCTAGCTCTCTTCACCACAGAACCATCAGAAAATAATGAAGGACTACGTGTTACCACTTCCACTTTGGGCAGGGATGGAGGGAGAAAGACTGGAACTGGAGTTGCTATAGAATGGTGGTGTCTGACACAGGGTCCAGAGGAGACAAAGGCGCTTGCGAACCCTGACCAACAGACACACTTGAAACCCACTGCTCACGAACTCAGACTATCAGTCCATTTTTTTTTACTTGAAACAACTGGCTCAATGTGTGCTGGTCGCAGTACTCTGAACTACCAACTTGGCTGTCATAAATTTTGTGGGTCATGTGCCAACTATTAATCCATATAAAGCAATTACGGTGATCATCATTTGGGCCCAAAAAACATTCCTACCACTACCCAGAATGTGGCTGGCCTTTTGTCAATTTAGGATGGGCCATGATCATGGAGGATGGGTGATTCCGTACTATAGCAAGTAAGAGATAAAAGGGAGAAAGAGAAATGGTTGAAATGCGCCAGGAAAGAGAAAAAGAAAAGGAAAGTACACAACCCAGTACTGCGCAATAACGGGTAAGTCACCTCCAACTGATGCAAATGGGGACCTGGCACCAAAGCCTTGGGTTCCATGGTAACTCCCACCAAGCACAGAGGTCTGTTTTTCCCCCTAGTTTCCATTACACAGAGCCTGCAGATGGCACACAGCATAACTACTGCAATTATTGAATATAATTATCATGAAGAGTCTTTGATGTGATATTAAAAATTATTAAAATGACCCTTCATAGAGAAGAAGGTCAATAAATACAGCCTCATTCGGAAAATTCAAGGACCGACTTTTGTACCCGGACCTTCTCCCAGAAAGAGTAAGGCATTTAATATACTTATTTTTGCTTGCTCTCCTTGAATATGCTTTGTCCTATGTTCAGATGAATAATGGTATGTCATTCAAGATGTATTTTGAGAGTATACTTAAAAGTACTTCAAAGGAAAATAAAAAATAAAGTGACCTCCTCTATGTAGTTCCTCTGATCCCATGGTAACCAAGAAGGAATAATTTTTAGAATCTGCCTGCAAGGATGAGAATAAATAACCAAACTAAACACTGGCCTTGTCTTAAAGCTAATACTTGTCAATGCTGTAATTATCTACTTGAATGTGCAAACACTGCAGTACAGTTTTACAAGAAGCACTAACCAGAAGTATAAAAGAACAGGAAAAACTATCCCATGTCACATTTTGAATCCATCTGACCCTGTGCTCAAATACTGAGTCCAAACAGCACAATCCTACAGTGTAAGCAGGGCTGCAGCAGCATGTAATTTACTATACCCAGTTTTCTCAGTCTCAGTGCCGGACAGTAAGGACCCTTTCAAAAGCTAAGGCCAACCTATCTATGCCCAGCAGTGTATTGATTTTTGCAACTTGATTGCTCAAAACAGAACGAGTTCAACTAGGCTATATAGAAAACATGTTTATGCTTTTGGTTTTAAATATACGACAATGAACATAACCCACCATAAATACCAATTGGCTGTTATGGTCTGAATATAGTTTTTGGTTGTCTCCCAGGGCGCATATGTTAGAGACATGCTTGCTACTGTGGCACGGTTGAGGTGAAACTTTAACAGGAGGCGCCTAGGAGAAGGTCACTTGGTAGACTCTAGGAAGATTATGAAAATCCAGCCTCTGACTTCCAGTGTGAGAAACTTCCTCCTCCACAGGCTACTCACTCTGAGGCACCATCTGCAAAAGGTCTTAGACAGAGCTGAGATCAGCACCATGCCTTGAATCTCCAGAACTCTAGAATTAATATAACTAGTTTCCTTTAGAAAGCCTGCCTGCCTCAGAGATTTCATCATAGCAATGAAAACCTGGTGAGCTGGTGGACTTTGACAACTACTCTACTGGGTTAATAGTACAGTCATGTAAACAGATGAACTTGGAAATGAACTTGGGGACAGCTCAGTATAAACTGCTTGCTGCACAGGTATATCCCCAAGGATATGTGTATTTAAAACCCTGGGGCTAGAAAGGTGGGGACAGTAAGATGCCTGAGGCTTTCTGGTCAGCTAGCTTTGCTCAATTATTGAGGTCTAGGTTCAATGAGAGCCTCTCAGTCCAGAGAAAATTATAAAGCAGAACATAATAGAGGAAGATACCTGACATTGATCTCTGGCCTCCACACATGTGTAAACACAAACAGGAGCACACACACACACACACACACACACACAGAGAGAGAGAGAGAGAGAGAGAGAGAGAGAGAGAGAGAGAGAGAGCTGTATACACATACAGAGGCTGGGCAGCACAAAATCTGAGCTTCCACTTAGCCGAATGATGGGTTTGTCAAATAAGACAAAGGGCAGAGTCCTATTATAAAATTTCATTGTTTCATTATTATGTTATAAATCTTAGTGATTCTATAATTTTTGGCTACAAATATAATAAATTATCTCAGGGTCTATGATGCCTGATTTTGGTTGTCAACTTGACTGACTTTATAATCTCCATGGAAACACTCGTGGGCTTGTCCATGAGGGTCTCCAGAAAGGTGAAAAGAGAAAAGAATGGTCCTGAATGCAGGTGGCACCATCCCAGGGGCTAAGGTGCCAGACTGAATAAAAACGAGAAAGCAGACTGAGGACCAGCACTTGCCTGGCTTTCTTTCTCAGCTTCTTAACTGTGGATGCAGTGTGGCCAGCATCCTTCATGCTCCTGCCGCTGCAATGCCTTCTCCTACATGATGGCTACTGCCAAACTGTTGGCCAAAATAATCTTTTCCTTAAGAGGCTTGTCAAGTATTCTTGCCACAACGATGAGAAATGTAACAACAACATCAAAAGCTCAGTGGTGGCGCACACCTTTGATCCCAGCACTTGGAAGGCAGAGGCAGGCGGATCTTTGAGTTCGAGGCCAGCATGGTCTACATAGAGATCTAGGACATCCAAGGCTATATAGAGACACTACCTACAGTTAGGGCTGTTATACAAAGAAACCCTGTCTTGAAAAGCAAGTCAACTCACATATCAGCTATTTCACAGTCTGACCTAATATATTAGAGAATAAACGTTGTGTCAATATCCAAGTATTTCTACATACTTTTCATGAATCCTAGCATATTCTTACTTGTAAATAAAACTAAAGAGAATAAAAAGATACTTCTGTTATCTTAAATATGCACATGATCTTTTAAAATTTGCCTGCAAAAAAAAAATGTATCTACTGCACTGCCCTGACAAATGATCAATTTCTTTCTAATAGCAATCATTTTGTTGAAAGAATACTTCATTCTATGAAGTAAAAAAGCAGGTCATTCAGAAATTCAGACTGTCTACTAAAGATAAATACGTCAAATAAAAACTAAAAATATAAATAAATAAAACACCCTGAGATGAAGGGCGCTTGTTCCTTATCACATCAAAGGAAAGGAGAACAAAGATGGAAATGACAGCTCTCCACACAATTGGGAAGCATATAAGCACCTTTTTTTTTTGATGATGATGCTGATGAGAGTTTACGTACCTCAGAGCATCTGTCAGCTTATTGCCTGATCACTTCCTTATACTCTTCTTTTTGCCTTGTCTGTCCAGGAGGTGTTCTTCTACTTATTACTACTGATTTTCCTTCCATTACCCTCTCCTGTTTGTGCCTAAGATTCATAGGCATATGCAAGGGCAGGTGGCCTCAGAAATACCATGGCCTTGATCCCAAGTTGTAGACAGAGACTGCCTTGTTTCCCAGCTGGCCAGACCCGAATAATCACACAGAAACTATATTAACTATAACACTGTTTGGTCAATGGCTTAGGTGTATTCCTAGCTAGCTCTTACACCTTAAATTAAACCATTTCTATTACTGTATGTATCATCATGAAGGTGTGGCCTACTGGTAAGGTTCCGGCATTTGTCTCCTTTGGCAGCTACATGGCATTTTCCTGACTCAGCCTACTCTCTCTAACTCTGTTCAGATTTCCCACCTGGCTTTACTCTGGCTTTACTCTGTTAAGCCATTGGCTGAAACAGCTTTATTCATTAACCAATAAAAACAACACATATACAGAAGGACATCCTACATCACCAAGTATTATATAGGGCTTGGGGCACCAAGTAACTGGATAAACAATCATGTGATTATGACAACAGCATTGCTAAACTCAACAATATAACAGGAGAAAAGTATAGTGCCCCGGGGACTCTACACCTGCTTCAGGATTCCCATGTGCACATAACCCACTCTACATACATTAACACATAATTAAAAATAAAAATATTCAAAAAAGAATCATGGAGTGGGGGTGCATATACAGGGCCTTGGATTTAAGGGTTCCCAAGTATATAGGTTTTGAGGGTGTACGCTGGAGAGAAAAAAAGGACTTTCAATGTATTCAAAAAGCAGAAGACAGGCCAAAGAGATGGTTCAGTAGCTAGAGGTATTTGCTGCCAAACCTGACTACTTGAGTTAGCTCTGAGACCCACATGGTAGAAAGAGAACATATGTCAACAAACTGTCCTTTGACCTCCACATGCGTACTCACATGCACATAGATACACACATGCATACACACAATAAATACATGTTAAAATTCTTTAAGAAAATGCAGGAATCAGTTATGATATTTTTAAATAAAAGCCATTTAAGATTAGGAATAAAAAAAACAACCCAGAAGGCCTAGCAGGTCAAACATAAAATCAACACTAGACAGGGGCAACTTCTATAGAGATTCCAAAGTTAACCTGAGTGTATGCATCTGTTTCTGTCTGTCTGTCTGTCTGTCTGTATCTATCTATCTATCTATCTATCTATCTATCTATCTGCCACCCATCCCTCATCAAAGGGAAGAAGCCACTTAAAGGAAAGGAGATGGTCAAGAGACTGAATGACATCTTTGTCTGGTAAGGAGATTCAAATTCTCCAACCAGAACCCTGGTACTGGATCAAACAGTGAGTAAACACGATGCTCCGCATGGCGTCACCCACCCAGGAGTTGATAAATCACTGGGACCAGATGGCATCCACCAGCCAGTTTTGAGGTAACTCAAGGGTGAAATTGTTTTGGCCAACAAATATAGACTGTCTTTACAAACAGCTACTGTGCCCGAAGAGACTGGTGCTTGTCAGTGTGATTCCTATTCATAAGAAGGGTTCCAGAAGGGACCCTGGGAAGTAGAAACCAGTGGGACTCATTTCCATATCAAGCAGGCTGGTGAACTTTACAAGAAAGTTGAAATCGCTGCACACTTGCAAAATGAAAGCTTAGTGGGGAAGCGGGAACAGTATTTTAGCAGGGGGGACAACTCGTGCTCACTTAATAACCCTGAGCTATTGGAATGGGTGGAGCATGGAGAGTATACGGATTCAGGGCAGTTTGTGAAGAGCACTAAAAACACAATAGAAGGTGCTGGCACAGGCTGCTGTATTTCTCACTGAAGCTTCTTTAAAAATACAGTTAAAAACAAGAGAAGGAAAATTTGGAGAAATTCAAGGAAACGACCGTCTTTAAAGAAGCTAGAGAAAGGCACACAGTAAGAAACTAAGACTCAATACAGGAAAATATTAAGATGAACCACTAAGTAATGTGCTCTTTGCATCCTTTCCTGCAATGTTTAAAGATACTCAAAAACAACCCAGTGGATTATAGCATCAATTCAGACTTGGGGACGAACCAACACACAAAGCAAGCCTTGGTCTCACCCCTCAAACACCCCTCCCCAGAGGAAATGGGGCAAAAGAAACAGTCAGCCTGTGAAATGTACGGTAGAGGACTGAAGCCACCCTCTGGGGCACAGCCTTTTCTTCTGCACACAAATACCCCAGTTGCATATTTAACCAACTCTGCCATCTGATTTCTAGACATTCAGTCCGGCCTGGGTTTAAAAGGGACAAAGAGTGGACCCCAAATCAATGACAGCAGAAGTGACAGCTGAAAAGGAAGGCCAAAAGCAACAGCAGCAGAACAGTCTGGGGCCACTTAGCTTAGGGGCACATA
>NW_024544879.1:0-30908 GCF_018167655.1 Microtus oregoni | reverse complement strand
CTCACTGTGGATGATCCTGCTACTCTTGGGCAGGTGGTCCTGATGGTGTAAGAAAGCAGACTGAGCAAGCTGTGACAGGAGAGCAAGCCAGTACGTAATACTCTTCCATGGCTTCCCCAGTGTGGACTGTGACCCAGGGTATGTAAGGCAAACTTTTCCTAGGTTGCTTTTAGTCATGTCTATTACAGCAATAGAAAGCTAACTTCAGACATCTTTTATGACTTAATACCAGGGAAGAAGCATCTATACTGGAGCAAAGTTATCTTGGTCAGACTGCTCTTTTCCTTTGGCTCCCAAGTGGGGTGGCCAATTTGTGAGCCACTGTTAACACTGTACACACTGTCTGTGTGCACAGATAGTGGCTTTTGCTTTTGTCATTTAGTTGTTTTCATGATTAGACAAAAGGGTCAACATGAAAAGCAGCCAGCAGATCAACGATCACAGAGTTCATCTTAGAGTTAGGATGACCAGGTCATTTATTATCCAAACCAAGGCACTTACCTGTCTAAACCAACAGATGCGTATAATAAACATAACCAGGCAACAGGGACCACTAACTGTTAATGAGCAACCAAGTGCACAGAATGTACCTGCCACCTTAGTTGAGAGGAAGCCAGTGTTTACCAGAGGGAAGCACATGAATCTAAAAATAGGATGTTACAGAAAATAGATGCTGATTTTTGGGACTTAGGAAATAATATGTATTGTATTCAATTAACTGATTCTCTCCTGTCAAGGCTGTAAATTGTTAGGAATTTCTTTGCAGTATACTTTTGCCCACCATCTCCTTCTTCTTCTGATTCCTTCATTGTCTGTGGCAAATATTTGGTGGGGCATATGGATCTAAGGTAGTTAGAAAACTAATCTCAATGCTGTACTTCTGTCAACTGCAGAAATCATTTTTAATCTTGGAAATACTTAGGTCTCAGTCTGGAAGTAGTCCACCGTTCACAAGTCTTCGAGGCCCATGCCATTGGCATAAAAGTTCACCTGACAACATTTGCCCACTTTTAGCAATTCTTCATGTTCATCCTGAGATGAATGGGCAGGAAGGAGTTAATGCGTGCTGTAAATGCCTGTATATACATGTGGACCTGTGTGCTATGTGTACATTGTCCAGAGAAAAATAAGAGTGTACATACCGCCCTAAGCAATTGTTTGAAAAAAAAACTTTCTTTACATTAACCAAATATGGGTACTACTGTTAGTTGGGCAAGAAGAAAAGCTACTTTTTAACGTAACTTCTTAAGGTTTTTTGTTGTTGTTTCAGAATTGAGCTCTCTTCTTTATTCATTTTTTTACTTATGACTTCCTAAACGTTTATAGTTTAATGCGTATATAGTGAATACAAGATATATCCTGTAATTTACACAAGGCAAAATTATTTGCCAGTTGGTTAAAAAATATCATCAAGGGGGCTGGAGAGATGGCTCAAGTGGTTAAGAGCATTGCCTGCTCTTCCAAAGGTCCTGAGTTCAATTCCCAGCAACCACATGGTGGCTCATAACCATCTGTAATGAGGTCTGGTGCCCTCTTCTGGCCTGCAGATATACACACAGACAGAATATTGTGTACATAATAAATAAATAAATAAATATTATTTAAAAAATATCATCAAGCTACATTAAATGTTATGCTTGTAACTGGAAAATAAACAAATACATAAATGGATTATTTTGGCTTCATTATTGAATAATTTCCCGACTTAAGGACTGATTTTAAAACCACAACCTTCAACTAAGTTGGTTTGTAGTATTTGAATAACAATAGTAAAACACATATGTATTCAATCAAAAGAAGGCAAAATTAGAATTGTATCAGATCTATCTCATGGGATGTCTCTGTGTAGCAGTATGCCAGGTATTGTTGCAGACTTGGGAAAATATTTACTGGATTAATGTTTGAAGTGTAGCTTCCAGTTAAGTGGAATTTAAACGTTTGCTCTATGGGGAATGTAGTAAATGACCTAACTGTTAAAAAATGTATATTTTAAACCGAGTAAGCAGAAAATTGATATGATTAACTCATAATTTGGTTCTCTACCAGTTTATATATTGTTCTCCTTGGAAGGAGAACAATTTAACATGTAGTTTTATGGTACTTCATAAAATCAATGTCCTCTAACCTGAGAAAAAGCCTTTCAGAGTAGGGAAGCTCTTTGCCAACTGAGGTGATCCAAACCACTGGCTACAAAGAAATCTTTAAAGGCAAGCTGCAGAAGCATCCTGGCCCTTGGGGCTGCTCCCTGAATTCTTGCTTAACTCAGAGGTAGTCTCACTTTCTCGTGGGTAGATACCTTGTTTTTCCAGCTCTCTTTTGCACCTCCAAGATGAACAGTGATTTGATTACCACAAAGCCATTGAGAGGGCCGTCAGTATCAGCAAGCTTTCATTCCTCCCAGAGAAGAGCGCTGCTTGAGTGAAGGACTCGTTCCTTGTTCCTTGCTTCATTTCATATTCGCTGGACCCAGCAGTCTCAGCATACTCCTTGGAGCCTTAAGATCCCAACTGCAGAGATACCCTCCCTCTTCATTAGAAACAGACGGTTCACGAATAGCCTGCCGCTACATGGCTCATGATGCATTTTTGTTAGTTACCTGCTTGTAGCAGTAGTTTTGCCTAGAAGGGTGGAGTCTATTGTGGTGCTTAAGAAATGCACAAGTGGTTACATGCACCATGAAAATTAATAGCTCTTCTGCCAAAGAGATACATTCTCATGGTTTCAATTAACACTGGCATAATAGGACTGTGTCTACAACCCGCACCCCAAACTACAGGGGCTATAATTAGACAATAGTGTCTTACCATCGAGGTCTCTGAAGGACACTCCTGCCTTTTAAGCCATTTCTGTGGATCCCTCTTTACTTCTAGCCTCTTAACGATTCTGGGTATTAGACATTTCCTTGTTTTCCCTACATCATTATAAGTGTAAATAAGCTTTTAAGAAACCGAGTATAAACTTTCATTCTACCCTCGTAGTATCTTTTTACTTAGACATAAAGGATAAAATTGCAAAGGGCTTGGTGAGACTGAAGATATGGTGGGGTCGGGATAAAGGTGTATGCCCGGAGGGTGAATGAGTGGAGATCACAAACACCCTTCATCAAGCCAGCTTCTGAAGGACAAATGCTGTATATTTGCTTTGTGATTTCTAGAGTTTATATAGATACTCTGACATAAAACTGCAATATAAAAGTAGAAGAGAAAAGCATCTAGAGGGACAGAAGGAGACTGGGAGGGAAAGGAGGGATAAAGGAGAGACTAGTGGGATGTCTGCTCGATGTGCTTGTATGAAAATTAGCATTAGGTGATAGTACCACACAAAATGCCTAAAAGGAAATAGAGCAAAGTAGAAAAAGAACAAAAAATGTAGAGTCTTTAAGGGAGTTAAAATAATCATATTTTCATATATGAAGCATAGTAGTCCAGTGATTTCAAGAATAAGGCACAACTTCACATATTTGTATAGCCTCTATGTTATCTACAATGTGCCCACAAATATTCTTGAGTGAATTTGAGTTGATTATACATTATGCTTTCAAAATCTCCTTATCCGATCAGTAGTGAGAGAAAGTCGCACCTTCTTGGTATGTGTACTGAATTGAGAAGGACTTAGGAAACTGCTGACCAAACTCATCACATTCCACGGCAAGTGTGGGCTCCCTAGCTCCTTCTCTTACCAGAATTTGGTGAAATATTTCCTGTTGTTTTTATCGGGTGCTTATGTTACCAGGCAACAGATGAAAAGCTAGACCTTTTCTGTTTGTTTGGTGTGTGGCTGTGTGAAGAAGAAAAAAAAGCAGGCAAGTTGGGAAGCGAAGCGCAGCAACAAATGCATGCTCAGAGCTGGAATAAGCTACAAGGCAATGTGTTTCTAACTTGAGGGCAGCCCGCTGACTGCCATTGCTGTGTAATGTGGCTGAAGGCCCGCTCTGGATTTCTGAAATGAAATCCAGGCCGTGGGAAGAGCTCCATTCTAGCATTTTTCTTTTTGCAGACTGCTCACTGGAGGTTTTAATGTGGTGCTTGGAAAATGCGGGTTATTTGGTAGAAAGGCTTTAAAAAATAGGCTTTCCAAGGGGACTTTTCTATAAAGGCTTTTTATAGCAGATATGGCATACAGATGTCATAATGCATGTATATACTCGGGAAGGCTGAGAGGAGGGGGATTACTGCTGTTTCCTCCCTCCCCTTCCTCCTCCTTTTCCTCTTCTTCCATCTCTTCCCCTTCCTTTTCAGCTCTAAAGATGGAACCCAGGACGTCACTACCCCCAAGCTACACACCCACTTTAGAATGGATACTTTTTTCCTCACATCATGCCTCCTGATCCCACCTAACTCCCTACCCCCGCCCAGAATAAAACAAAATAAAATTTAAGAGAAAAAAGGGGGGAAGGGAGAAAGGGAAAATCTCACAAAAGCTGCAGCATGACAGAGTGAGTCATTCATTTTTACATGTAGGCGTTCATTGCAAAGACTCACTGGTCTCTGGTACACCATTGACGTTGTTGGGCCCTCACTGAGACTCTGTTACTACCCTGTGTCATGGACCTCCTACAGCCCAGAATCTACAGGGCCAGCTACCCCACTTTGGAGCTCATCACAGATGGGGTGAATGTTCGGGTGGGCCATCACACCTACATCTTCAGGGTCAGTAAGGTGTAGGGGCCGCTCTCCTAACTGCAGCAGCAGCAGCAGCAGCTGAGGAGCAGGGACAGCTCTCCTGCTCTTTGGGACCTCAGGGCCAGTTCTCCCAACTGCCTCTGGTATTGGTGCGTGGAGTGGAGGGGGCATCTCTTGTCTATGCCGCCACTGATGGATGAGTAATGGGGACAGCTCTTCCATGCTCACGTCAGGGCTAACTCGCCCACACCTCCGCCGACAGGGTTGTCTCTTTCCTGCTGCCCAGGTGAAGGGCAGGGTCTGCTCTCCACAATGGGTACTTTGAAAAGAAGTTAAAAAGTAATTCAATGTCTTCCCCAGTGACCCTTACTATGGTAAATTCTGAGGTGTTTTCTACAGTTGCCTAATACTGAAGAAAATCATTGGTCAGTTGTGAAGGATTTTAAGAGTCTTAGAAATTGGATATTCGTGTATTGGGATTATGGGTCAATTGTTCAAATTGATTTTGGTGTTTGAGTTAATACAGAAATATTCAGTCCAGAAGCGAAAGTGGACACATGTTCTCACCCCTCCATAAATAATGTCAGCCCCTTCTACCTTCTCTAAGGCCTGTCTGTTCATTTCTCTAGGAATTCATTATCTCTGCTGCATTTAGCTGCAGTTCTTTGAAAATTTCAGAACTTGGGTGAAATGTGAGTTGTTTGCCCAATTTGTTTGGTTAAAGGAGGGGCTTCTGTGGTACTAGGGATGAAACCCAGAGCCTGTGCGTGCTAGGCAAGTGTTCTATCACTCAGCTGCACCTCCCAGTCAAGGGAAGTCCTCTTGACCATGTCCATTGGTGTTTTCTTGAGCCTTTGAACTCTTTGTGAGCAGGGCTGGTGAGTAATACCCTGTAATTATATCTCCTTTCTCCTCCCTCTAGCAACTGAACAGTTTTAAGGCATGGTGCTGGCACTCAGTAAGGCATTATTATTTCATTAAACAATATGTCCTCTCCTCCAAGTATCTAGTATGCATTGCTCCATGTAGTCGTGTCCTAAATTGCCCTCCTATGTAAAACCTGATTCATTTCGCCAGTAAACATGAAATACTGCACCTTATAGTTAGAAAGTATCGAGCCCTGCAGTGTGTTTACTGAGTGTGCAGATAGTGTGTGAGGTCTAGGAGCCCCTGTGTTGCCCTCTAGTTTCCTATAGGCTATGATTCCAAAGAAGCCATGTAGATAGATATTCACTAAAGCACCTGGGGCATAGCACTTTCCTGGCACGTGTGAGACCTAGATTTGATCTTCATCACTGAAAAGAACATTAGACATCAACGAAGTTACCTACGTGTGCTCTAAAACCAGACTACCTGGGTCCAAAGCTCAGCTTTCAGCTCTGACCTGAAGACCTTGCGTGAATCCCTGAATATTTCTTGGCCCCCTTCTACTTCACCTCTGAGATCAGCTATTAGTGCTTGCCTCACACAATTGTTTTGAGGGTTAAATGAGTTACTACATGTCGTAAGGCCCTTAAATAAGAACCTGGCATACCTTAAGTATTCCATAAATGAATCCTATGAATCAATAAAACCCAGCAAAAGTCATGTGTGGTTAAATTGGTCATGAAACAAAATATTTTTTTCTTCAATCTAGATTTCAAGACCCTCTTTAGCTAGAGAGATAAATCACTTAATATGTGCTTATCCTAGTCTTATAAGCCTGATGATCTGAGTTTGATAAACCCAAATTAAAAATGCAAGGTATAGCCGGGAGATGGTGGCGCACGCCTTTAATCCCAGCACTTGGGAGGCAGAGACAGGCGGATCTCTGTGAGTTCGAGACCAGCCTGATCTACAAGAGCTAGTTCAAGACAGGGTCCAAAAATACAGAGAAACCCTGTCTCGAAAAACCAAACCAAAATAAATAAATAAATAAATAAATAACTTATTATTTATATATATATAACAAGATGTGGCAATATAGGCTTAGAACCCCAGCTCTGGGGATAGGGAGACATATGCATTCCTGGAGATTGATGGCCTGCCAGCCTAGCCAGTTAGTGAACTGCAGGCCGGTGGGAGCCTGGTATCTTAACAATACAATAACATCAATAAATGAGGTGGGTAGTTCCTGAAGAAGTCAAGGTTGATTTCTGGCTTCCACATGTGTGATTGCATGTGCACACATACTACATTCGTTCTCATTCTCTTTCTCTCTCACACAAACTCTTCCTTCAATGCCTCTTCAACCATTTTCCACTAGTCAAACTCATTGTTCAGACCCGGACAAGCACTCACTCTATTTTACACACACACGCAAAACTGCAAAAGCTAAATAAGTGTGTTCTCTCTGAGTGCTTTAAATCATTCTTTTTGTTCAAAGGTGGGGTGGAAAGGGAGGGTACATATAGTTTTCCTCTTCAGTCTTCATAAACTTTTGAGAAATAACTATATTCCTAAGATAAGTCTAAAACTTGTGACTTTTTTTTTTTTTGGTTTTTCGAGACAGGGTTTCTCTGTGGTTTGGGAGCCTGTCCTGGAACTAGCTCTTATAGACCAGGCTGGTCTCGAACTCACAGAGATCCATCTGCCTCTGCCTCCCGAGTGCTGGGATTAAAGGCGCCACGACCACCCGGCACTTGTGACCTTTTTTGAAATACAATCATAAAGCTCCGCCCCATTCTTATCTCAGCACTAAGTATTCTGGGAGTGATTAACATCTGGATTCAGCAGACCCAACTGAATAAAAGAAAGACAACAGCTCTTAGTCAAGACATATGCACCAAAATGACCATTGGATTGAACATTTTAAGTGGTATGCTGTACCATAGAGGATAAATACATAACTGGAGATTAAAGACCTTGGAGTATATTGCTCTTTTAATTATTCCCCATGTGGCATGAGCTGCTACATGTTTTGGAACTTCTAAAGTAAATCTACTTCAGTATGTAAGTTGTAGAGAGATTGAAGGCAGCAGTTGACTCCGATGGTCACCAGAGAATACAATGTAAGTGGATTGGATTTTATCTTTTCAAAAAGGTCCCAGGGCTGGCTGTGGTGGCACACAGCTTTAATCCTAATACAAAATATGACTTTATGCACTGTATCTTTACCTGAATATTTTGTTTACTTCCCAAAGGTCTGTTCTACCTTGGGATTTTCCTTTGTTTTCTGTAGAGCAGGTTTCATATTCTAATACAGCAAACTAACGTCATGATCCCAGACACATGTTAAATGCTGAGTATCCACATTGACAGTTTAGCTTTCTACACTTACTCCACCAGGACACCGCTAGCTCTGAAGAATAATGTTCAACATACCAAGTACTCTTCTGGAATTCTCCTTTCCTTCCCCTCCACCTGCCTCTCTCTCCTCTCCGCCTTCTTTCATTCCTCCTCTCTCATTAGCAGGACCTCACCCTTTTTTCCGGGCTGACTTACTTGCTGTCCTTCTGCCTCCGTGTCCTACGTCTGTGATTTGAGGCGTGCTCTAACACATCTAGCTGTATTGTGGGGTTTTTTATAAGTCATTTACATAACCTGTGTATCTCCTAAGATCCGGCCATTTAGCGGCCTCTCTAATGTGGACTGGAACTAAAAACAAAGAAGAAAATCAGCATGGCCTAAGAATAGAATTGCCTATCTTCTGTTTAGGATGACAGGAAGCGGTGACACATCTGGGAAATCCTAGGGACACGGTGTCTGATAAGGTGCAGTACTGGAATCAAATGCAGCAAGGTGGCTGTCAGCAGGTTGTTTAATCTCTGCCTATAGTTTGCTTATCTCTCCAATGTGAGAGCAGCACCGCTGGTGTTGGGCTAGGCTCCTTCCAGTGCTGACTTCTTTGGTCCTGTGACTTGGGCTCCCTTCCTCTTTGAGGCTGCTTGTTCATCTGTAAAACGAGAGGTGAATGAGTATCAAAGTCCCAACAATGTGACTCCAAAGGAATGAAATTTTAGCTATCCAGAAAATCTAGTTATCCAGAGAGGCCATTCCTTAAGGATATTGGTTAGCCAGAACTTACTGTACATTAATACACAGTTAAAGAGACTAATTTAATGCTTAGGAAAACATTTGGGAATGGTTAAAACTGTGGAAAAGTCCTAACTCTTTGTAGAGAATGTTGACTTTAGTGTATACAATTACCATCTTGTTGTTGCACGCTTTTCCCCTTTTACGCTGGCATTCTGTTGGGAATAAGCCAGAGAAGGGTGTGTGTGTATGTGTGTGTGTGTGTGTGTGTGTGTGTGTCCACATGCACCAGATAGACAGCACCATCCTGTTCCTGTTCCTAAGGGCTCTGTTGATAAGTGATATCCAAAGCAACACACCAGAGCAGGTGACATCCATTGCCAGCCACCCTGCATCCCAGTATTTGCTCCCTGCTGTAGTATCTGCTTCTAAAAGCCTATGCTTGAGGAACTAGTTGCTGATGAGAGTGAAGAATGCACCAATCCTCTGATAAAGGCTCCAAAAGAGAAGAGGGCAGAGAGAGTAAGCCAGGAACTTGGAGTTAGCCGCCAGCATATGACACCTAGCTGGGATCCTTTCTTACCATTGATGGAAATGAAGAATGGGATGGAATTGGCTCTTTCATGGTCCTAAACAGTTTCATCCGACCCAACAAGAAAGATGACAGTAAATGCTGTTTATCTTAGAGGGTGGCTAGCCTAGTCTGATTTGAGTAGTGATTTTATCTTTGCTGTTTGACTCCTATAGGGTCTCCCGGTTTCTGCTCAATGTCCAGCCCTTCTAAATTCTGACCACATCCACACACTCCTATGCCACATTACTGTCCTAGATTCCTCCACCTTCTCCTAAGAAAATACAGGCGCACCATTCCATTGACGTCCCTGAGATGATCTTCATTTACTTCTCCACTGAAATCTAATAACTTTCTCATAACTTAGCAGAAGCCTCATCACTTTGATTATATGTCACAAGAGCACTCCATACTTGAAACCCTGCAGTGTTTAAAGTTACTCATCTTGCCCTATAGAATGCATGATCTTCACCTTCTGAATGGCTTTTCGATGTTGAACAAAGTATATATGAAGTATCCTTGGGAAAGATACTTGGAGGTTAACGTGCAAAGGGCAGTCTTGGACTCAGTATTTGAATACAAGTTGTACCTATGTCTCAGTCTGGTACTGAAAAGCAGGGATTGCAGCAAGGTCTTGAGGTCTACCATCAGCAGCGCTAAACGAAGAAAGACTAGAACTTACATTGACCTCACTCACCCCACCCCTAACTCAGCTTTCTGGCACCTGTCTTCCACTTGTCCAATTCTTATTCTAATCCACTTCCATGGGAGTCCAGCCTCCTAATTGAGAACACTCTTAATTCATCCCGAAGTTCCCGGATGATCCTCCAATGTCAGTTGTGTCTCCTTTAACCCAACTGTGGCTTTCTTTCTTTCTTTTTTTTTTGTGTGTCTTGTCACACATTAGGTGAACCCCACAGCCCAGTGCACGGAAGCGCTGCTGAAGATGATCTACTGTTCCCACTGCCAGGGCCTGGTGTCTGTGAAGCCCTGTTACAACTACTGCTCTAACATCATGAGAGGCTGTTTGGCCAACCAAGGAGACCTCAATTTTGAGTGGAACAATTTCATAGGTGAGCGAGCCATTGATGTATTTGTTTTACTAGCCATGACTCTACTTCTTGCCACAAGGACTGTTGTAATTGCCAGCTCTGAGATTTTTCCTTTCGTTTTAATGGGAAATGTTTGGCAGAGTTCTGGCTGTGCTGCGCTCAGTACTTGGAGGTAGTAAAATCAGCACTGCCAGTCAGTGTCCTCTTGAACTACTGGTGGCATTGCAGAAGACAGTTAGATGCACCGCTTTGAATGCAGCAGGAGGTATCTTTTTGATATTTCCTGTGAAATTCTCAGGTTTAGCACTCATCCTAGGTCTGTTCATGTTCAATCTGATGTACAGTCTTCACAGAGCTATGAAAGGAGCTTTGAAGATTCTCTCTTGGGCTGGGCAGGTGGTCCGTTGGTAAAGTGCTTGTTTTGCTAGAACAAGGGCCTATGTTTGATCTCCACAATCAGAAAAAAAGCTAGGTGTGGTGGAGCACTGGTAATCCTAGGGCTTGGGAGGTAGAGACAATCAGCCTAGCACAAGTTCTGTGCTCCAGGCCAGTGAGAGACCCTTTATCAAAAAATAAAAATTAAGGTGACAGTACCATTCTTAGGGATCCTGATGTTAGCCTCTGGCACAACCCCTGCCCCTACACACAACCTCCCCCCAACACTATAGTCTTTTACATATTTTACATGTCACCCAAATCTTTGGCAAACTGACCAGATGCCCATTTCACCATCAGATCTGAAGAACTCTGATGTGGAAAATTACAAGATTTGTTTTTGTAGGGACTTAGCCCTGGTAGAGTCCTCTTATGAGAGTGGATGTTGAGTCTGTTGATTTCTGCCAATTAGGAAGCCATTACTAGAACCCAGACAGCACTGCAAACCGTCTAGGTTCTGAGAAGGCCAGTTATGATTTCGGGGAAAAACATTAGCCTGATTTAAAGAGCCTGCAGCCTTCTACATTAGTGCCCATTGTGCACGCCATTCCTGAAACCTCCCTGGCCGCTATTGAGGTCACAAAGGCCAGCATTGGTGGAACAGTACATACATGCTTCAAGAGTACCAGTTCATTCTCATCCCCCCAGTCACATTTGCAGAATTGCACACTGAAATGTCTTTAGAGGAAGCAAGCTTTTGCTAAGTCTTCCATATCATGGGAGCGTGCATGTAATTTGCTGGCTCAGTTTTGCTTTAGTTTGTTGAAGGTTTAAATTTTTTTGGAGTAGAGGAAATTGGAGTAAGAAGATACATTTTAGACTGAGCGAGAGTGAATTGCCATATTAAGTCTGGTTGAAAGTGCATCAATAAATTGGGTCCCACCAATTCTTAAACACAGAGACTGGGAGAAAAAGATGTAAACATTACACTCTGAAGCATACTTGTGGCCTAGATAGCTCAAAGCTGTGGGAACCCTGGGAAACAAATCTTTTACATACAGAAAAATAGAATCTCATGAAAGGGGAAACATAAACACAAGTGGTGTGGCGTGCCCAGAATGAAACCAGGGGAGAAATGAAAAATAGCCTATGGAAATAAAGACTATGGTATCGCCCTATCTCACTAAGGTCATCCTCTTCCTCCCCTACCCCAATTATACCCTCCCCATATCCAGTTGAGGAGTTTGTGATTCATTTGCTTTTTCTTCTTAAATTGCGGTTTTGGGTTGGTTGATGTTTTTTCTTCTTTCTTACCATGTAGCCCACACTGGCCTCCAACTCACCCTCCTAGCCCCTGCCTCCGAATGGGTGAAATTGCAGGTGTACTGTCTCACAGGTAGCTAAACTTAGTTCTTAAAGAAAGACAGTGGGGCTTCCTAGCTTTTGAACATAATAGGCTTTTCTCTGAGGCAAGCATACCATACGAAAAGCTTTGGGTGACAGTGAGTTTTACTTCCTTTTCTACCCAGGCACCCTGAGGGCAGTGCAGGGACAATTCCACCTTACGTTCTGTTATTGCAGCCTGTCCAGCAGCAGCCACTGCCAAGGTCCAATCACAGCCTTGTACCAAAGGCCAAATTCCTGCCCATCTTGTCTGCGACCCTCCAGATCCTCAGTATATCAAAACCATACTCGGGCTGACCTGATTAATCTTCAGCCTTCAACTGTTGCTGCGCTTCTTATAGTGTATTTTTAAAATTACATGTGCTATCTGTGAAGAAACGGAATTAAACCCAAGTGAAAATGGATCGGATTTTGGAATTGATTTTTCTGCAGCTATTTTAAATGATGCTCTTGGAGTGACGTAATATGCAGTTGTATGTCAGCATCATTTTTAATGGAGACACTACCCTTTATTTCTAATGAAGCTGATAGAAAAGGCCAGACGTAATAGACATGTTAATCTCCTGTTCTTTTTCATGGATTTTTCACAAGGGTTTAATTAATCTCCTCCACGGTTGTAGAATTCAGTCCCAATTACATGCCTGTGCTGTAAATATTCATATTCTCTCTCTCTCTGGAATTTTTCTTTGCTTTGTAAATGACTGTGCAGTTACTGAGTAGTCAAAGATTTGTTTCATCCCTTTGAAAGTCACATCTTGGGGTTAAGTTGGGAAACTGCCTTCAGCTCTTGAGTCAGGTTGGGAGGCTAAAGATGTGGGTTTCTGATTATTTATTGGAGACACAATGAAAAAGTAATCACTTTCCCTAGTGAGAACGGAATACTTTTTCAACACTGTTTTTTATGAGCATACATTAATTATATATAATAATGGGTTTCATATGATATTTTCATACATGCATATAATATATTTGATCAGACTCATCGCCATTACCCTTACTTGTCTCCTCCCACTCCTGCTGATTCCCAAGAAAGGGATGCTTTTCTGGGTGAATTGGGAGGGGCCCCTTAAAACCAGTGTGTTGAGGTGGTCCTGTGGTTGGACCAGACTCGAGACTCTGTTCTCAAAACGAGCAGGCATTTTCCAAATCAGCCTTGTTGCTGGCTTCTCCGTGTTTCCGCAACGGCATCTGCCTATCACCACAAGTTCTAAGTGCTCAAGTCTTGTCAGCCTTCCTCAGGACTGGTCTAACTTTGGGTCCAAATATGGGAAACCCCTTTGGAAACTCAACCTTTAAAAAATGTCTGCCTTTCCACTACCACCAAAAGAAGCTGATTTTCAGAGAATCATAACTTCTTCACGTGCTGTGTCTCTCTTAGCATTCAGTTGACTCAGAGCCAACCCTGTTAATGTCACATGTTGCTGCCAATGGGAATTTAGTATTGGAATTGCTGACGGGGACACCAGCCAGTTCCTGGCGGAGGCAGGAACAAGTATGATATCTCAAGCATATGAGAATTGTGGCCTCCGTCAACCACAAGGAAAATAAAATACCAAACCAGCCGTCTTTGGTATTTCTCTGGGGGACTAGTGGCGGCTGTCGAAGGGGCGGTGGCTAGCCAATCCTGACTTCCTGCAGGGTTCCAGACAGCTTTGGCTTTGGTCTGTGAGCCACAGGCAGAATAGATCCTCAGTCACATTCTTCAGCTATGCAACACGCAACGCCATGGCACCGGCCCCAACAAAGGCCTGGGTTCCCTCTCCATTCCCAGGCCCTTGTGTATGGCCAGTGGCCCTGAGTTTACAAAGACGCCAAACAGCCAGAAGAATTGGGGTTTATGTTTCCTTTCAGGCTTTCACAAACACATTAGGGATCGATTTGGCCTGCCTTTCCTCACCACTAGGGGAATAAATAGGTAGAAAATCCATCCCGCCCCCCTTCGAAACCTCTGCAGTTGGAAAGTTTGTTATTTATTCATAATATTTTGATTTGGTGCTCACGATTTCTTGGCTTGTGAAAGAATGTGCCTTCTGTATATGGTGGTCCCTCTGCTTTGACAGTGACAAACACATTTACACTGTGCTCCGCTTGTTTGCAAAAGTCGCCTTTCTCTAGCACATCAAAAGCATTTTCCCCCCTTTCTCCTCTAGTACAATGGCATATTCATGCTTTCAGCCTTTACTTAAAGGTTAGAGACATCATTTTATTGGTGCTTACTTACTGCGATTACTCTAAAGCATCACACTGCACAGGAATCTGTTCATGGTTGGCAGCTTCACACTTTCTAAAGTGGTGTGTAGTACTTGTTCTAGATTGAAAGTGAAAAGTTGATAACCAACTTTGATTTCCTTTTTAGGATGATGCTTAAAGCCTTTTCCCACTAGAAAGCTTAGGTAGCAGCTCAGCTGGGGTAGCAGCTGAAAGAGACACCCGGCCTTCTGAAAAGGGACACTCTTTTTTCGTTCTTGACATTGAAGTACCTATAGGAGTAGACAGTGGGGATCTAACTTATGGAGTGTAAAGGAGAAAACACCATTTAAAGGTTAACTATTGAAACCCAGCTGCTATGAGCTGGCATCATGCCTCCAGTTGGTTCCCATCACCCAGGGCAGGTGCCTCACGATCACTTGTAACACCAACTCCAGGCTATCAACCAACTGTGGCTTCACAGGCACCCACTCCCACTAGCACATGCCCACAGACAGACAGACACAAATGCACATACGCATACACACAGCAATAAAAAAATAGTTTTTCAAAAGTTTACTATGTGTCAATAATTAACCCATCCCCTTTTCCCCCGTTTGGGGGGGGGGGTTCATTTCCAAAAGTTCTTCTAATTTTGTTTTTTTTTTTAGAAATATTAACTTTGTTTATTTATTATGTATACAATGTTCTGTCTGTGTGTATCCCTGCAAGCCAGGAGAGGGCACCAGACCTCATTACAGATGGTTGTGAGCCACCATGTGGTTGCTGGGAATTGAACTCAGGACCTTTGGAAGAGCAGGCAATGCTCTTAACCGCTGAGCCATCTCTCCAGCCCAGTTCTTCTAATTTTGTACAAGTTATCAGGCAAAGATACCAAATCATAATCCCCAAAAGCATATATGGGAAACAAATAACAGCTTGCTTTCTTTAAGGAATCCAGCACTTGCTAGGAAATGACAGGGTCCTCAAAAGTCTACAAGTGACTTCCAGATATCGGTGAAATGGACAATGTTTGGCATTGTGTTTTGTCTCGTGATTTCACTGGTATCCCCCCAAACATGCATATCACTACTAAATCAGCTGAGGCCCTCGCGTTTGAAAATGGGGTTATCCTAACCCCAAAGTGGCACGCCTCAAAGTTTCATCGTTTGAAGACATTCGGATTCCCAGAACGCTTTCATTTCTATTATGCAGCTGTGCAAGCGAGGATCTGCAATGTCTCTTTAAAGGAAGTGAAAGAAAAGAATCGGTATGCCAGGATTGTAACTGATTTACGATTTCAACTCTCGTCAATGGAACCTGAAAGGAAAAGATGCCAGGGAAGTGTCTGGGAGAACAGGCATGTTCCTCTGTCCCTAGCCAGACTGTCAGCTGGGTGCTGGCTGACATACGGAAGAGTGAGTTAGCCAAAAGATGGGCGATTCCCGACTGAATTTCCATGCCCCGGAACAAAGCATTCATCTGGCTCCTTCATACTTTAGCGAGCTGCTGAGACGTAATGTGTAGATACAATTTGAAATTATAGAAATAGCTAGAAAATAAGAAAAAACTGGGGAAAAAACTGTGTATTATCTCCTTCCCCCTCTCCCTTCCCCTCTTCCCTCTGAAAAAAAAGCAAAGGCAATAAAACGATCGGGCTGATGGTCAAATCTGAACTAATGATTTTTCTGTCTATGCTGTATTGTCTTTCTCCAACGCTTACTAGACGCTATGCTGATGGTGGCAGAGAGGCTGGAGGGCCCCTTCAACATTGAGTCGGTTATGGATCCTATCGATGTGAAGATTTCGGATGCTATCATGAACATGCAGGATAACAGCGTCCAAGTGTCTCAGAAAGTATTGCAGGCGAGACGCTGGGCAGGACAGCGAGACACGCCCTCTGCCTTGTCCTCTAACATCCCTAATACGAACTCACTTTCCCTGTAGGTTTTCCAAGGCTGTGGGTCTCCGAAGTCTCTCCCGGCTGGCCGAATTTCTCGGTCCATCTCTGAAAGTGCCTTCAGCGCTCGATTCAGGCCTTATCATCCAGAACAACGTCCAACCACAGCCGCTGGCACTAGTTTGGACCGACTGGTGAGTACTTTAGCTGGAATGGGTGTGTTCAATGGTAACAAACTCCAAACATTTGCTCAAAAAATGAACTTTTAGTTGGAAGGCATATATGTGTGAGTCTTTTAGGTGTTTAACTTTTTAATCTTCTTGTATGTGGACGGCAGTAAATGTGCCTCGTTTTCTGTCTCGGAAAGGTCCTATATAGTTGAGGAAGTGTGTTGTGACAAGTTGCATCTCCAGACTTCTCTCCAGTGCCATTGTGAATTTACTGAGCATCTGTTATACCCGCCGCTAGGTTATACACAAGGGGAAGCTCAGGGCAGTAAGAAAGGGCCTCGGATTCCAGAGACCTCAACAAAGGGAGCGAAGTGCCAGTCTAAGCTCTTCAGTAAGAGCCAAAGTAATCTCACAAGTAAACAACCTAAAATCCTGAGTTGATTTCATGTGATAACATTTAACTTGTTAACTCTGTGCGTGGATTTATTTTTTTGACCAATAAGCTAAATAATGCCAATTGCAAACATCTTCACATTATCAGCACCATACCCAAAATACGATCCACCTTGTATTTAAGGAAGCAAAGAAGTATCTGCCAAAGTCCTTGTTCAGGTAGAAAGGACGTCTTTGCCATTGGCTATTCTTTCCTAATCACCTTTTCAAAGGAAATTTCTTCATGCAGTAAAACAACTTTGGTTCAGTTTGTCTTCGTTGGGTTTTAATTTATTTTTTTTTTTAAAAAAAAACCTTCCATGGTGCCTTTTAGTATATAGGATTTTAAAGAGAAGTGGGTTGAGGGCAGAGTGACATGGTCTAGGTTTATGTAAGGTCGAAGTTGATGATGGTAGGATAGGAGAAAAATTTAGGCTATAAACAGGTGATACACGGCAATGCCCTATGGCAGTCTGGGAGTACTAGTGCTGTAGTCGGAGGGAACCTAGAGCAGGAAGCCCGACAGGACACTGATGTGAAAAGAAGAATAAAGCCAGTGAAGTTTTCCTGTTTGCTGGATGCTTGATTCAGACCAGGAAAGCCTGGGGTGGAAAGACTGTGTTACAGGCTGGGATGCCAGTTACAGGAGGAAGTAAAGTAGACAGTAGATCCAGGATCCAGGCATCTCCTTTAGAGTTTACACTTGAACTATTAATTCCTCTGAGTGACTGTTTATTTCTTGGTATTTTCCTTCGGTCTGAACTTGAAACACTGAGTTGCATATAATCTAGAAATGATCAAAAGGCACATCCATAAATAGGTTGGGGTTGGCTTAGATTTTAAGATGGATTTAGGTCAACATTATTTTCTTGCGTTTTTTTATTGCTGTTTTATTTCATGTGTATGGACGTTTTGCTTGCATCTGTGTGTGTGTGTGTGTGTGTGTGTACCACTTGGATTCCTGGTTAAGTGTACAGTTCATAAAAGGGCATCAGATCGTCTGAAACTGAAGTTATAGATAGCTGTGAGCTAGCAAGTGTGTACTAAGAATAAACCCTTGTCCTCTCCAAGAAGAGCAAATGCTCGTAACTACTGAGCCATCTCTCCAGCCCCACTGTTTGTTGAGAAAGTGTGTATATATATATATATATATATATATATATATATATATATGATGTGTGTGTGTGTTGTGTGTGTGTGTGTGTGTGTGTGTGTGAGAGAGAGAGAGAGAGAGAGAGAGAGAGAGAGAGTGCCAATGAGTTTACTTCAGGGTCGTGTACAGAGGCAAGGATGAGTGTTATTTGCAGCCTACCAAGTGCTGGGATCATACATTGTAGTTTTGCATTTCTACATAGGTGAGCCGTTTTTTATTTTCTTCCTTAGGTTACTGATGTCAAGGAAAAACTGAAACAGGCTAAGAAGTTCTGGTCCTCTCTCCCAACCACTGTTTGCAATGACGAGAGGATGGCGGCAGGGAATGGCAATGAGGATGACTGCTGGAATGGCAAGGGCAAAAGCAGGTCAGCCTCCCCCGAGGGAAAGAGCAGCTTCTTCACTGTGATCTAAGTGAAGCAGTTCACTGTGGCTAGTGATGCTACAGAAAGTTTCTAGGTGCCCTTAGGCATGGGCTTTGGCATTTGGGTGTTCTAAAAGGCACCCAGATACTTACAAAGGACTGGACTTGGCAGTAGTTCTACCCTGGTGCTAAGGACTGTTAAAAACATTCAGCGCCCGTGGCCCTTGGCTCAGGGTCCTGGCCTTCTCAAAGCACCACTTCTCAAAAGGTCACATTCTCTTTGATGAGTCCATGTATCCCACCCTGGCATACTCTGTGACTAAGATAAGCACCCATTCAGAGGGTGTTTTTCTTTGCCAGAACAATCGCGCCAAAAGAGGTACAGAAACTACACAGTCCCTAGAGGGAGAAGGAACAATTCGAGTTGATTGCAAATGGAAGAACATCTACTCCACTATGCTGGGTGGAGATGCTAACATTCAGCAAATCTTTGCTCGCCTACATTTACTTACTGCTCATTTCAATGGAATTATGTTGTACTTTCAGGTACCTGTTTGCAGTGACCGGAAATGGATTGGCCAACCAGGGCAACAACCCTGAAGTCCAGGTCGACACCACCAAACAAGACATGCTGATCCTTCGTCAAATCATGGCCCTTCGGGTTATGACCAATAAGATGAAGAATGCTTACAACGGCAATGACGTGGACTTCTTTGATATCAGTAAGTGTTGGTGATTTTGACGTGTGGGGTTTGTTCTTTTCTGACCTGATGAGATGACATGTCCTGAAATCTCTGTTCTCTTTTCAATGTAGGTGATGAAAGTAGTGGAGAAGGAAGCGGAAGTGGCTGCGAATATCAGCAGTGTCCTTCCGAGTTTGAGTACAATGCCACTGACCATTCTGGGAAGAGTGCCAATGAGAAGGCCGACAGTGCCGGCGCCCATGCTGAGGCAAAGCCCTACCTCCTCACTATCCTCTGCCTCTTGTTCTTCGCTGTGCAGAGAGAGTGGAGATAATTGTCAAACCCTGAGTAAAAGTGTTCATCATCAGAGAGTTCAAAGGCACCAGTTCTCACTTTTTTTTTTTTTACCATCCTAGTGACTTTGCTTTTTAAATGAATGGACAGACAGCAACTGTACAGTTTTTACGATGTGGCCACTGGTTTGAGCAGTGTTGACTTTGTTTTCTCATTCAGTTTCTGCTCCTTCAGAAATCGTGTTCAATGTGGCTAACAGTGTAGGTACAGAACCTGTAGTTAGTTGTGCATTTGTGATTTAGCACTCTTCTTTTGTTTTGTTTTTTTTTTCGCTCATTTTATTTGTGGGGCTTTTCTTTTTGAATTATGATCTCACCTTGTTTCTCCCAAGAAAACCAGGCTCCTTTCTTGGCATGTAACATGTACGTATTTCTGAAATATTAAATAGCTGTACAGAAGCAGGTTTATTTATCATGTTATCTTATTAAAGGAAAAAGCCCAACAAGCCATAAAATTTCCATTTATCCCTCTTATTTGAACTGCCTTGTCTGGAGAAGTGGAGGCAACTTGGAGGCTTCTTTTTTCTGTTTGTATTCAATTAGGACAGAATGTGGAGCCACAAACAGGCTTCCGAGCCACTGGTCAAACTGCATTCAAACACCAGTCTAAGAAGACCGTTAGACCCCACTCAGAACTGGGTGCTAGAAGAGACCCATTTGGATTGAGTGGAATCTTGAATTCTTGAATCCACCCATACCCAAAGTGTACCCGATCCTGGAAAATAAAGATTATTGATGTAGGTGCCCTTGAAAGATGAAAGGCACTCAGGGTGCCCCACTTATCCCATGTACACTCTTGGACTTGGGGGGTATATATTAAAAACCAGGCAGCTTAGGGAGCCACCGTGTACCAGTTTCTGTATCCATGCTGACACTCTAGTCCTTTATCCCAATGGCAGTAGCAGGTGACCAACAATCTCATTTGTCCCCACCCCGTGTTGGAGGGATCCAGATTCCTGACCCACTGACCACTCTGGGAAGAGTGCCATAAAAGGGAGCTGTCTGGCAGCTAGCCAGAACTGGGGTACAGCCTGGGCTCAGGGAATAGCTGTCAACACTCAAGCAGAGTTTTTGTCTGTGTGTATATGTTTGCATTTTGTAAACTCCAGTTTTGAAAAGAGTGTAAGGTGATCTAATTGGATTATTTTTTCTTTCTCGCCACTCACTTTTGATCAGTTCAATGAAGGACCCAGACTGATTTGCAGCCATCTGCTATCGATCCTGCCCAAGGAGCCCACTGAGAGGAGAGCTGGGTGTCCAGATTTTTATATGCTATCTTTTTGTGGGAGGAATGGGAGTATATAGAGCTAAGAAGACCTCATCTCCTAGGTGGCCCTTAGCCACATAGGTGCACTAGCAAAAGCCCTAACTTGTCCCAGGCCAAAGACTTGTCCACTGCCTTGCCCCCTTGGAAGCCCTTTTCTTGTATCCAAATGACCAGTCAGAAAACCTGGAGAAAGTAGCAGATCATTTCAAAATGACTTCTCAAAAGTCTTCAGAAACACTACCACTGTGCGAGGTTCTTCTGCTCTCTAAATCATGAAGATGCCAGAAGCCCATAGACAGGTTGTTTTGTGTTATTGTTCAGTCTTCAGTTATAAGAGGAAAGCTCTATTTTTATATTGAAACATAATTACTTGATAGCTCAGGGTCTACATTTCATTCAACTTTTTACACCAAATTCTTCAGAATGGTCAAAATGAAATATTGGGGGCTGTTGTAAACAGAGGCTTAATTTTAGTATAAGTAGCCAGTTATTTATTAAAGCATGATGTTAATAAAATAGGCATATTCTGGCTGGTGTGGATAAGTGTTTTTTTTTTTAAAGCAAATCACAGGAAATATAGCTAGCTCCACTTATATGAGGAAAAGTAGACTGTAAATCGCTGGGCTGCCTTCTGAGAACTTGGAAACTGTGCTGATAGTAAGCACCTCAGTTGTGAGGAATTTCCTCTTTAGCTTAGACTGCTATTACTTTTACTTGGTAGAAGTGAATCTGGTCTCCGAAATATGGCTCAAAGATTTATCCCTGTAGACCTTGTTACATTGTTTTTAATTTAAAACCTTGAACTCTGCCCAGCTGTTTTCTTTCAGTCAAGTCCTCCAAACCAATAACATTTTCCAAATTAAATATTCGTGAAAGTTTCTCTGGACGCTTACTGATTTGTTCCTTTCTTTACATTTTTCCTCTGTTAACCTTTTATTATTTAAATTGTCTCTTGCTTTTGAACTTGAACTATGAAATAAACAAATCATAGATTTTTCCATTCAGGTCTGACTGGACAACTTTTGGCTTCTCACCAGCTGGCAGGCTTACCCTCACCACCATCACCCCCGCAAAAAATGAGAAGAAAGGCAAGTTGAGTATTTGAAAACCTTTCAAGTTTGGAGTATGAGGCAGAATAAAAGCCTTTAGGAGAGGACCTGACTTCTCCAAAGTTAGCAGCATGTGAAAGGGTTGAGGGTTACCAAGTTATTTATAGAGTTATTTTCTTTCAAGCACTTCACTGACTGCATTTAAGAAAAAAAAAACATGGTAGAGAATGTCAGAAAGGGATTGCAAGGCAAAAAAGGACAAAAGTTTTATAACTTTGATTGTATGCTATCTTGTAAAAGAGTGAGTGCCTAGTATTTGGATAAAAGTAAAAACTGCAAAGAATTGATCTGCACCTTTAAACTTGAATTAGATATTTAGAAATCTAAAAGTTTACATGAAATATA
Organism: Microtus oregoni; assembly: GCF_018167655.1. Classification (NCBI taxonomy): domain Eukaryota; kingdom Metazoa; phylum Chordata; class Mammalia; order Rodentia; family Cricetidae; genus Microtus; species Microtus oregoni. The sequence goes on along the minus strand of NW_024544879.1, from coordinate 8,968 downwards.
AACTGTCAGTTGTGATAATAGAACCAATAATAAAATAAGTTTAGATGGTGCCGCACACAATTCCACTTCTGATTTGGTGTTAAGTATTTATTTACATAGTGAAATGGTTTAATAAGTTAATAACAATATCTACTAGAGGAATGACAGAGAGAGAGAGAGATCATTGTTTGGCAAATACAAAAATACATCTTACTCTTGGAAACGAGAAAAATACTCAAAAAAATATGACTCAAAACTTAGCAGAAAAAATGTAACTGCATTGTGTTGATAACCTCATAAATTGAGTTTCTCTATTTTTAACTTAGTTTTTCTAAAACCCCCTTTGTGCTTAGGAAACTAGTTGAAGGAGTCTGAGGACATGTCTCAGCTGATGAGATGTTTGCCTCGCATATGTGAGGCAGCAGTGGGGTCCATCTCTAGCAGGCCGGAAACCGAATACGGTTGAGCATTTGCTGGGAGCACAACATCAGAATGTCACCTGTTATTCTCCTACTTATTTTAAATATATTGATAGTGGAGGATTCTCATGAGAACGAGTCTATAAGTTTAGGACTCTACACTAGGGACATGACTTCTCACTGATGCCCATACTGGGATTTTTTTTTTAAGAATTATTTATTTCTTATGTCTACAACATTCTGCCTCCATGTATGCCCGCACGCCAGAGGAGGGCGCCAGATCTTAGTACAGATGGTTGTGAGCCACCATGTGATTGCTGGGAATTGAACTCAGGACCTCTGGAAGAGCAGCCAGTGCTCTTAACCTCTGAGCCATCTCTCCAGCCCCATACTGGGATTTTTAATGTGCATGGCTCAGAATCATCTCAGTTGGTTTTCAAGAAGCCAAGGTTGACTAGGAAAATGAGCCACATGGGATTCTGGGGCTAGGACTCAAGTGTGTTCCACTTGTGTTAAGATTCAGTCTTGCTATTACCCTTTGAGACAACACTGAGCAAAGCTATTGGGAATGCTTGGTGATGAGCCAAAGGAGCTGTTTTGGTCTGGAATGGACTTGTGATTTCCTAATATAAAGTACTCTTTTTATTTTTACTGCTTTCTCAAGCTTCTCATGCCTTTAGCATTGACAGCCAACACACAAGACAGGATTGAAAGTACTAGGGGAAATATATAAATAAATTCTGGTTGTGGCATGAAGCTAACCTATTCATGGCTAAAGAATTGTTATACACCAACTCAGCTTTTGTGTAAAATTAAATGTTTATGGAGCAGTGTTTGAAGAGATTTCAGAGTTCACCATTTATCAGTAAAACCTACAGAAATCGTTTTTTTTTCAGCAGGAATGTCCATGTGCAGAATTAAAATACACAGTGCAATGCACTTTTGACATTTCCTCTTCTTAAAATTGGACCTTGCTGTTTTGTTCAGGATGACCCTCAGCACCTGGGGTCACGTGATCCTCCTGCCTCAGCCTCACAAGTAGATGAGAGTCCAGCTGCATACATAGCACTATTTCTGATTACTAGTGTCTCTCCTGCACCCTCTCTCTCAGTCCTGTCTTCTAGTGATGGGAAGGGAGTCAAGAACTTTGTGTATGTTAAGCTAGTGTTCTGCAACTGAACTACATACCTAGCCCTGGTTTTTGGGGTGTGTGTGTGTGTGTGTATTCATGTGTATATATACATATATATGCATATATATATATACACATACGTGTGTGTGTGTGTGTGTGTGTGTGTGTGTGTGTGTTTTGAGACAGGGTTTCTCTGTAGCTTTGGTGCCTGTCCTGGAACTAGCTCTTGTAGACCAGGTTGGCCTCGAACTCACAGAGATTCGTCTGCCTCTGCCTGCCTAGTGCTGCTGTTAAAGGCATGCGCCACGACTGCCCGGCTGGTATTTCTTAATTAAAGAAAGAATTTTAAAGAAAAAATCCACAAGAGCAATAGAACAAATAAGATCTCCATATATCAGTCCTTGCAGATAACAGCTGAGAATAGATGACCCCAAAGGGGGTATATACATTGTGACCCACGAAGGATTACATTATTTTGTCCTCAGATCTCTGAAAAACCCACTTGTGGGAACTTTGCCCTTTGCTGTTATCCTTAATCCTTGTTTCTTGTGTGCTGTTGCTAGCGGAGCACTTTTGCGTGTTCACATTTGTGAGCACACAGCTCCATACACATACTCCGCGACTGATTGTCAATCTATTTGCTAGCACTTAATTCCAGGTTGACCTTACCCTGTCACTGCAGACTGCCATCCTCTGGCTGTCAGTGGCATCTGCTTGGGAAATGCAGACTGATTTTAATAATAGCCTAAAGGGAGCATGATTAGAAAGGTAAGTCTCCTACCAAGAAAGAATTACATATAAATGCATTCCCATGCCCAAATAGAGTTTATTAGATTTACCACTGCTTGGGATTTTTTTTTAACCACAAATACCCAAAAGTGGACTATTAGCTGCTGTTCCTGGAGACTCAGTGTACAGGGCATTTTGGTATGTGATTGGCCACAATCACAGCCAGTGGGTAATTTTAGGAATATGTATGTAGATTTCAACTCTCTTTCAATGAAATGTATCTTTTAAAAGTCATACCCTTTTTCTAAACCCTCCTTTCAAATAGAATGAAATTTTTTTCACTCTGCTGTTTTATCACAAGTCATTCCCCACCAAAGACCAGTCATTTAGCTGACGGCAAGTTTCTTTTTGTTTTTTTTTTTCCTGGAACTTGCTCTGTACATCAGGCTGGCCTCAAACTCACAGAGATCCACCTGTCTCTGCCTCCAGAGTGCTGGGATTCAAGGCACACACCACCACCGCCCAGTTCCAACAGTTCTAATGAAGGAAAACATTTAATTGGGGCTGGCTTACAGTTCAGAGATCTAGTCCGTTTTCACCATGGTGTGCACTCAGGCAGGCAGGCATGTTGCTGAAAAAGTAGCTGCTAGTTCTATATTTGGATCAAGAAGAGAGAGACATTGGGCCTGGTTTAACTTTTGGAAACCTCAAAGTCCACACCCTTCCTGCCCAGTGATACACTTCCTCCAACAAGGTCACATCTCCTAAGCCTTCTCAAATAGTGTCACTCCCTGGTGAAAAAGCATACAAATCTAGGAGCCTTTGGGAGACATTCTTCAAACCACCATAGGTGGAAGAACAATGCGCTGGACACTGGGAGCTGGTCGCATGGATTAGAGTTGACACCAGCATCCAGAGGGGTAAAGGTCTGGAAGAAGTTAGGTGACTTGTCCAATGGTGACATGCAAATAAGGGCAAGGGACAGATTGGGGACACAGCCGGGTCTCCCACCAGAGCTTGTCTGTTTCAAATGCTGCTTATCCTTCTGTGGCCTCTTTTCTTACTCCATGACATCTGGATCTTTCAGAAGGAACGCAGCTTGTGAAGCTGGTCACATTTAGAACTCTCCTAGTCCCGAGAAAGGATCAGGTGAAGGCTGTGGAGGACACTGGGTGACTTGACTGCCCCAACTGTTGGTATAGAAAGTCCAAAGCCACTTGGAGATAATTTATGATCTCACACAGTGATTCTTTCCTCCATGGACTTCAAAGCTGAAAGAGCGCCAGCGATCTTGCATGGTGCCTACGTAACATCAATAGGTCTGTTCTTAAAGGACCAATATTAAAGGATCCTGTACACCTTTTCCAGGGCAGCTTCTAATGACCCTGTGTGAAAATGCCCTGGGGGTGCCCTGGCACCTGCAGTACTGGGAAGAGTTCAACTGGCTGAACACTGGCACAATCTCATGAGAAAAAAAATAGCAAGATTTCTGTAGGGCAAATTCATACCTGCTTTATCAGCTGAGGCTCTCAGCAGATAAAAACACCTTCAGATAAATGAGACCCAGTGGGCAGAATTGGGGCTTCTTAATAGTCCATCTTAAAAATGACACCTGATCAGAGATTGGACACAAGGAATAAAGGCCAACAGACACTGTTCTAGATTGTGTGTGTGTGTGTGTGTGTGTGTGTATGTCCCCAGAGTGTATTCATGAGGAAGCCAGAAGTTGACATCAGATGGCTTCCTTTATTGCTTTCCGCCTTGTGTTTTGGAATAAGGTCTCTCACTGAACTTGGAGCTCAGTGTTTCAACCCTCAGGATCACTCAGCCAGCCAAACCCTGTCCTGGAGTTACAGGAATGGACTTCTGTGCCCAGTTTTATGTATATAGGTGTTGAGGATCTGAACTGAGGTCATGCTTGTATGTCAGGTAGTTAGCTCACTGAGCCAGTCCCAAAATGCAGTGTTGTTAAGAGGTTTCTCCTCCTGGGGTTAGAGCATACTAAAGAAAAAAAAAAACAATTCAAACACAAAATTCGTGCTTTAGGAAGTTTTTCTGCTTAAGACACGATCTCCAGTCCAGACTGGCCTTCAAGTTGCTATGCAGTCGAGGCAAACTTTGATGCAGCTGAAGCTGGCCTCGAACTCCAGCTCTTTCTGTGTCCTCCCAAGTTCTGGGGTTATAGGTGCATCACCACACCCCTACTTAAATTTTTGACTTGCCATTTTCCACCTAGGGAAGGAACACAAAGCTTTCGCTATGAACATGTGTCCCAGTGTGCCCATTTGGCAGTGAGCAGAATGGGGGAGATCCTGATCTGGGTGAACTCTGGACTCTACCTTTCACTTGCCTACAGGGCACAGAGACCCAGAGATGGCGGGGAAGTTGGGCCACACCTCCAAGTATTGAGCAGGCAGTGCATGACATGTCTGCACTGCATGACACAGTGCACACCGGATCTGTGGAACCCGGGACCTTTTTGAACTCAGAGCTGAAGAGCAGCTGCTGCTTTCGAATGAGTCGTTGTGAACAAAGAGGAGATCATCCATACTCACTGAGCTCAGGACGTTGTTGGCTGGCGGTGACCAGTCAATAGGAAACAATCCTTGGGTTCCAAAGGAAAGTTCTGCTAGAATGACCGAGGACGTGCCGTTTGAGGTGGCTGTCAGAGTTAAGTATTCCGTATTCGTTATTTTGCTTCGCCCTGTCCCTTAGGTCATCAGCCTACACGTAAATCAGGCCTCCTGGGTAGACCCACTTATGGCCCCCATTGCATAGTGTTTCCTAGTTTCTTTTGGGGAGACTTAAACTTCTGTCCATGAAAATCCTGTACTGAGAAACACACCAGAGAGATGAGGTGCCCACAGAATGGCCAGTCATTGGATAGCAGCAATCCGGCTCTGGGTGTGTGGGCCTTCAAAACCACACAGAACTTGAGGCAAGACTATAATTTATGACATATTCTTCCCTGGTCTCGACGTTGGAGGGCAAGAGGGAAAATGTGAAGTGAGGTCCCTGCCCGAAGGAAGCCCACAGTCCCACTGCAGAGACAAAGCTGGCCAGGAACCATGTCAGTGAGTACATAGCTCTCAGCTGGCCTGCAGGGCCCCGGACAGCTGTGCACGCCCGCCGATGGAGGAAGAAGGGATGAAGCTGGCCTCGATGGGAGGGTAGAGATTCAATAAACAAGCAGAAGAGGGAATTAGTGTCAGAGCTCCTGTGGGAAGGACTCCTGATGGAGTCTTCCCTTTGTGTGAGTGCTACCAGGTGCCTGGACTCTGGGACACAGCAGCGGTGGCTGTGCAGTTGTAGGGGGAAGGGCAGAGAGGGGAGGCCGCATGTTGACTGTGGATCAGAAATGCTGGGCAGGCAGCTGCGCTGATAGTAAGGAAGGCAGAAAAGAGTCGGCCTTTAAAAAAATGCAGCAGAGGGGATGGAGAGACGCATCAGAGGGTAATGGCACTGGCTACTCTTCCAACGGACCTGGGTTCAATTCTTAGCAGCCACATGGCAAGTTACAAGCATCTACGACTCCAGTTCCAGGAGACTCAAAGCCCTCTTCTGGCCTGTGTAGGCACCAGGCATGTACATCATACACAGATACGCATGCAGATAAAACACTCGTACACATGAAATCAACAAGAGAAAAAAAGCAGAGCTTGTGATTGATATGTGACTCAGTAGGAAAGCTTTTTCCCACCTTGTACAAGTTCGTCACCAGCACCAGAGTAAGCAAGCATCAGAGGGGATGGGATATAGGACTGGTGAAGGATGCTCAGAGGGGTGCCTGCAGAAAGCCAGGCAAGGACATTTAGAATTCAAGTGGATGGGTTCATTTGTAAGTTCCTGAGCAGGACATGGCATGGTGGTAGGTAGCAGTATTTGGCATGGGTCATTTGCAATTGTTCCATGGCTCAACAATGTGTAGAGCACAGTGCTTTGTTGTCTAAGAGGGTTCGGTTCCCTTTAAACCCTGAGTTTTCTAGTCTCCCCTAGACAGTCTTGGTTTAATTCAACCCAAAGGTAATTCTTTGTTTGTTTGTTTGTTTGTTTTTTGGTTTTTCGAGACAGGGTTTCTCTGTGGCTTTGGAGCCTGTCCTGGAACTAGCTCTGTAGACCAGGCTGGTCTCAAACTCACAGAGATCCGCCTGCCTCTGCCTCCCGAGTGCTGGGATTAAAGGCGTGTGCCACCATCGCCCGGCCCAAAGGGAATTCTTTGATTTCACTTTTACACTTACTTTTTGAAGACAGGGCCTCATAGAACCCAGGCTGGCCTCGAATCCCCTGTTCAGGAAACAGTTGATCCTCCTGCCTCTACCTCCTGAGTGCTAGGCATGTGCCACCAGACCCAGGTAATGTGCTGCTGAAGATCGAACCCAGGGCTTTGTGCATGCTAGGCAAGTATTCCACTAACTGAGCCACATCCCCAGCCCTAGGGGTCTGCTTAGTAAAACAGCCTGAAAGGGATCCTTCCAGGAAAGTCAAAAGGAGATTATGATGGGGAGGAAAGAAGGAAGAAAAGAGGGTGCCAGGTAACAGAATGCATGCCATGAAGGCAGCAAAGAAACGATTGGAGGGAGGAAGGGAATCATCCAGAGGGAGAGAAACGTGGAAGAGGGTCCTGGGGAAGCAAATAAGAACATAGTTTAAATGTGTGTGTGTTGTGTGTTTGTGTGCATGCATGAGAGAGAGAGAGAGAGAGAGAGAGAGAGAGAGAGAGATGGTTAAAGTGAAACTCATTTCTCGGCTAACAAAAATAAAAACAATCCAAACGACCAACAACAAATGTACCCAAGAGTGGTGGTACACACATGTAATCCCAACATTGGAGATGGGATCAGGAGTTCAAAACCAGCCACAGCAACATAGGTGTTGTTGGAGCTGTGGGCTGTGTTCCTGCCGCCCCAGCTCCTAGTCGCCTGGCTAGCTTTAAACCTGAAATAACAACACACAATCTGTATTCATTTAAACACTGCTTGGCCCACTAGCTCTACCCTCTTATGGGCTAATTCTCATATTTTGCCTAACCCATTTTTAGTAATCTGTGTAGCACCAGTCTTACCGGGAAAGATTCAGCATGTTTGACCTGGCGGCTTGCTTCATTGCGTCTGCCCGGGAAAGGGGAGCATGGCCTCTGAGCTCACTTCCTCTTCCTCCAGCATTCTGTTCTGTTTACTCCTCCCACCTATGTTTTAACCTATGAGGGCCAAGCAGTTTCTTTATTTTTTAACCAATGACCTTCCTCCATCACATAGGGACTTTGAGACAAGTCCTAGGCTACATGAGGTCCTGTCCAAAACATCTACAGAAACAAAACAAAATACAATGCTTTGTAATGAAAAGTACCTTAGACAGAAGTAAACACATGTTGGTAACATACAGGCGTGGCCCTCCCAATCTCCACCACCATCACACCTTTAAAGCCCCCCTAGCTGTATATCCACACCTTCCCCAAGTCTCCAAACATGGCTTCCAGCTGCCCTTAAAGCTCTGCTTCCAGAAGCATTCCAGAGATCCCAGACACTGTAGGCCACCCTATGCTGCTGTAGCCTGACTCTGGAGAGAAACGCGGGAGAGGGTCCCTGAAGTCTGCATTTTTAGGCTGCATTCTAAGATTGCATGGGCGTTGGGCACCTTGTCAGCCACTAGGCAACCAGTTAGTGGGATGAGTGAGCACAGTATCAATCAGCCTACAGAGGAGCTGCTCAGATGGGGTGGGCATCTCTCCCTTCCATGCCATCTTTGGTAGCCGGGACCAGCATGGCCAAGCAACAGAGCAGGTGCTTAGCTTCTTCTGGGTTTTCCTGTGAAGTGGGTCTTTTAATGCGGCCCTTTCTGCTGCACAGAATGGTAGTGAGGATAGACTGGGAACAGTTCTTTTGGGATCTGGAAAGGAGAATGGTGTTCTAAGGTAAAAGGTAGCATTCATGGGCTAGGGTCCAAAGAGCCACTCTGTCACCAAGCTTTTCCCAGCAGTGGCTGGTTGTGCATCGCCTTGCTCACCAGATTCTTGGGTGAGGGATGACTCCATTGCTGAGATCTGGCCACTGGGCGTTCCTTTCTGCAGTGAGCACAGGCTGGAATGGGGACAGTGGAAAGCCCTGCTGCAGGGACTCTGAGACAGTCCACATCTTCATCAGTCCTCCTCATCTGTCTTCCTGGGATAGATGCCCCATTCACAGTGAGCATGGACACTTTGAACATGGAGCTAGCCTGCCTGCAAAGCCGTGTCTTCTGCCAGTATCCACGGACAGCAGGAAGGCTGCCCTTGCATCAAATCTTTACTGCTGAGTGTTGCTAGGAAATCAGCAGTCTAGACAAGGGTGAGGAGCCTGCTTTATTCTGGCAAGAAACCCTTGTCTCAATCCTGCTGAGTACAGTCTAAATTAGGTGTGGTGCATGCCAGTAATCCTCGCACACAGGAGGAGGAGAAGTCAAGAGGATCGGAAGTTCAAACTCATTCTTAACTATGTAGTGAGTACAGATTAGCCTTCGTTAGGCTATTATTTAAAAAAAAAAGAAGGAAAGAGAAGACAAGGGGAAGGGGGTGGAAACAGGAGAGCTTGGTTTACGTCTCTATAGGTGGTTGACAGCACACTCGGGTGACTCACAGCTGCCTACTCTCGACCCCACCCTTCCCATCAAATTCCTGCCAGGCTCCGAGTTTCGCAAAAGTGCCGTCTACACTCTCTGTAGATGACAGTCCTTC
>NW_024544878.1:0-32059 GCF_018167655.1 Microtus oregoni | reverse complement strand
CTGGGCTCAGGGAATAGCTGTCAACACTCAAGCAGAGTTTTTGTCTGTGTGTATATGTTTGCATTTTGTAAACTCCAGTTTTGAAAAGAGTGTAAGGTGATCTAATTGGATTATTTTTTCTTTTCTCGCCACTCACTTTTGATCAGTTCAATGAAGGACCCAGACTGATTTGCAGCCATCTGCTATCGATCCTGCCCAAGGAGCCCACTGAGAGGAGAGCTGGGTGTCCAGATTTTTATATGCTATCTTTTTGTGGGAGGAATGGGAGTATATAGAGCTAAGAAGACCTCATCTCCTAGGTGGCCCTTAGCCACATAGGTGCACTAGCAAAAGCCCTAACTTGTCCCAGGCCAAAGACTTGTCCACTGCCTTGCCCCCTTGGAAGCCCTTTTCTTGTATCCAAATGACCAGTCAGAAAACCTGGAGAAAGTAGCAGATCATTTCAAAATGACTTCTCAAAAGTCTTCAGAAACACTACCACTGTGCGAGGTTCTTCTGCTCTCTAAATCATGAAGATGCCAGAAGCCCATAGACAGGTTGTTTTGTGTTATTGTTCAGTCTTCAGTTATAAGAGGAAAGCTCTATTTTTATATTGAAACATAATTACTTGATAGCTCAGGGTCTACATTTCATTCAACTTTTTAACACCAAATTCTTCAGAATGGTCAAAATGAAATATTGGGGGCTGTTGTAAACAGAGGCTTAATTTTAGTATAAGTAGCCAGTTATTTATTAAAGCATGATGTTAATAAAATAGGCATATTCTGGCTGGTGTGGATAAGTGTTTTTTTTTTTAAAGCAAATCACAGGAAATATAGCTAGCTCCACTTATATGAGGAAAAGTAGACTGTAAATCGCTGGGCTGCCTTCTGAGAACTTGGAAACTGTGCTGATAGTAAGCACCTCAGTTGTGAGGAATTTCCTCTTTAGCTTAGACTGCTATTACTTTTACTTGGTAGAAGTGAATCTGGTCTCCGAAATATGGCTCAAAGATTTATCCCTGTAGACCTTGTTACATTGTTTTTAATTTAAAAACCTTGAACTCTGCCCAGCTGTTTTCTTTCAGTCAAGTCCTCCAAACCAATAACATTTTCCAAATTAAATATTCGTGAAAGTTTCTCTGGACGCTTACTGATTTGTTCCTTTCTTTACATTTTTTCCTCTGTTAACCTTTTATTATTTAAATTGTCTCTTGCTTTTGAACTTGAACTATGAAATAAACAAATCATAGATTTTTCCATTCAGGTCTGACTGGACAACTTTTGGCTTCTCACCAGCTGGCAGGCTTACCCTCACCACCATCACCCCCCGCAAAAAATGAGAAGAAAGGCAAGTTGAGTATTTGAAAACCTTTCAAGTTTGGAGTATGAGGCAGAATAAAAGCCTTTAGGAGAGGACCTGACTTCTCCAAAGTTAGCAGCATGTGAAAGGGTTGAGGGTTACCAAGTTATTTATAGAGTTATTTTCTTTCAAGCACTTCACTGACTGCATTTAAGAAAAAAAAAACATGGTAGAGAATGTCAGAAAGGGATTGCAAGGCAAAAAAGGACAAAAGTTTTATAACTTTGATTGTATGCTATCTTGTAAAAGAGTGAGTGCCTAGTATTTGGATAAAAGTAAAAACTGCAAAGAATTGATCTGCACCTTTAAACTTGAATTAGATATTTAGAAATCTAAAAGTTTACATGAAATATAAACTGTCAGTTGTGATAATAGAACCAATAATAAAATAAGTTTAGATGGTGCCGCACACAATTCCACTTCTGATTTGGTGTTAAGTATTTATTTACATAGTGAAATGGTTTAATAAGTTAATAACAATATCTACTAGAGGAATGACAGAGAGAGAGAGAGATCATTGTTTGGCAAATACAAAAATACATCTTACTCTTGGAAACGAGAAAAATACTCAAAAAAATATGACTCAAAACTTAGCAGAAAAAATGTAACTGCATTGTGTTGATAACCTCATAAATTGAGTTTCTCTATTTTTAACTTAGTTTTTCTAAAACCCCCTTTGTGCTTAGGAAACTAGTTGAAGGAGTCTGAGGACATGTCTCAGCTGATGAGATGTTTGCCTCGCATATGTGAGGCAGCAGTGGGGTCCATCTCTAGCAGGCCGGAAACCGAATACGGTTGAGCATTTGCTGGGAGCACAACATCAGAATGTCACCTGTTATTCTCCTACTTATTTTAAATATATTGATAGTGGAGGATTCTCATGAGAACGAGTCTATAAGTTTAGGACTCTACACTAGGGACATGACTTCTCACTGATGCCCATACTGGGATTTTTTTTTTAAGAATTATTTATTTCTTATGTCTACAACATTCTGCCTCCATGTATGCCCGCACGCCAGAGGAGGGCGCCAGATCTTAGTACAGATGGTTGTGAGCCACCATGTGATTGCTGGGAATTGAACTCAGGACCTCTGGAAGAGCAGCCAGTGCTCTTAACCTCTGAGCCATCTCTCCAGCCCCATACTGGGATTTTTAATGTGCATGGCTCAGAATCATCTCAGTTGGTTTTCAAGAAGCCAAGGTTGACTAGGAAAATGAGCCACATGGGATTCTGGGGCTAGGACTCAAGTGTGTTCCACTTGTGTTAAGATTCAGTCTTGCTATTACCCTTTGAGACAACACTGAGCAAAGCTATTGGGAATGCTTGGTGATGAGCCAAAGGAGCTGTTTTGGTCTGGAATGGACTTGTGATTTCCTAATATAAAGTACTCTTTTTATTTTTACTGCTTTCTCAAGCTTCTCATGCCTTTAGCATTGACAGCCAACACACAAGACAGGATTGAAAGTACTAGGGGAAATATATAAATAAATTCTGGTTGTGGCATGAAGCTAACCTATTCATGGCTAAAGAATTGTTATACACCAACTCAGCTTTTGTGTAAAATTAAATGTTTATGGAGCAGTGTTTGAAGAGATTTCAGAGTTCACCATTTATCAGTAAAACCTACAGAAATCGTTTTTTTTTCAGCAGGAATGTCCATGTGCAGAATTAAAATACACAGTGCAATGCACTTTTGACATTTCCTCTTCTTAAAATTGGACCTTGCTGTTTTGTTCAGGATGACCCTCAGCACCTGGGGTCACGTGATCCTCCTGCCTCAGCCTCACAAGTAGATGAGAGTCCAGCTGCATACATAGCACTATTTCTGATTACTAGTGTCTCTCCTGCACCCTCTCTCTCAGTCCTGTCTTCTAGTGATGGGAAGGGAGTCAAGAACTTTGTGTATGTTAAGCTAGTGTTCTGCAACTGAACTACATACCTAGCCCTGGTTTTTGGGGTGTGTGTGTGTGTGTGTATTCATGTGTATATATACATATATATGCATATATATATATACACATACGTGTGTGTGTGTGTGTGTGTGTGTGTGTGTGTGTGTTTTGAGACAGGGTTTCTCTGTAGCTTTGGTGCCTGTCCTGGAACTAGCTCTTGTAGACCAGGTTGGCCTCGAACTCACAGAGATTCGTCTGCCTCTGCCTGCCTAGTGCTGCTGTTAAAGGCATGCGCCACGACTGCCCGGCTGGTATTTCTTAATTAAAGAAAGAATTTTAAAGAAAAAATCCACAAGAGCAATAGAACAAATAAGATCTCCATATATCAGTCCTTGCAGATAACAGCTGAGAATAGATGACCCCAAAGGGGGTATATACATTGTGACCCACGAAGGATTACATTATTTTGTCCTCAGATCTCTGAAAAACCCACTTGTGGGAACTTTGCCCTTTGCTGTTATCCTTAATCCTTGTTTCTTGTGTGCTGTTGCTAGCGGAGCACTTTTGCGTGTTCACATTTGTGAGCACACAGCTCCATACACATACTCCGCGACTGATTGTCAATCTATTTGCTAGCACTTAATTCCAGGTTGACCTTACCCTGTCACTGCAGACTGCCATCCTCTGGCTGTCAGTGGCATCTGCTTGGGAAATGCAGACTGATTTTAATAATAGCCTAAAGGGAGCATGATTAGAAAGGTAAGTCTCCTACCAAGAAAGAATTACATATAAATGCATTCCCATGCCCAAATAGAGTTTATTAGATTTACCACTGCTTGGGATTTTTTTTTAACCACAAATACCCAAAAGTGGACTATTAGCTGCTGTTCCTGGAGACTCAGTGTACAGGGCATTTTGGTATGTGATTGGCCACAATCACAGCCAGTGGGTAATTTTAGGAATATGTATGTAGATTTCAACTCTCTTTCAATGAAATGTATCTTTTAAAAGTCATACCCTTTTTCTAAACCCTCCTTTCAAATAGAATGAAATTTTTTTCACTCTGCTGTTTTATCACAAGTCATTCCCCACCAAAGACCAGTCATTTAGCTGACGGCAAGTTTCTTTTTGTTTTTTTTTTTCCTGGAACTTGCTCTGTACATCAGGCTGGCCTCAAACTCACAGAGATCCACCTGTCTCTGCCTCCAGAGTGCTGGGATTCAAGGCACACACCACCACCGCCCAGTTCCAACAGTTCTAATGAAGGAAAACATTTAATTGGGGCTGGCTTACAGTTCAGAGATCTAGTCCGTTTTCACCATGGTGTGCACTCAGGCAGGCAGGCATGTTGCTGAAAAAGTAGCTGCTAGTTCTATATTTGGATCAAGAAGAGAGAGACATTGGGCCTGGTTTAACTTTTGGAAACCTCAAAGTCCACACCCTTCCTGCCCAGTGATACACTTCCTCCAACAAGGTCACATCTCCTAAGCCTTCTCAAATAGTGTCACTCCCTGGTGAAAAAGCATACAAATCTAGGAGCCTTTGGGAGACATTCTTCAAACCACCATAGGTGGAAGAACAATGCGCTGGACACTGGGAGCTGGTCGCATGGATTAGAGTTGACACCAGCATCCAGAGGGGTAAAGGTCTGGAAGAAGTTAGGTGACTTGTCCAATGGTGACATGCAAATAAGGGCAAGGGACAGATTGGGGACACAGCCGGGTCTCCCACCAGAGCTTGTCTGTTTCAAATGCTGCTTATCCTTCTGTGGCCTCTTTTCTTACTCCATGACATCTGGATCTTTCAGAAGGAACGCAGCTTGTGAAGCTGGTCACATTTAGAACTCTCCTAGTCCCGAGAAAGGATCAGGTGAAGGCTGTGGAGGACACTGGGTGACTTGACTGCCCCAACTGTTGGTATAGAAAGTCCAAAGCCACTTGGAGATAATTTATGATCTCACACAGTGATTCTTTCCTCCATGGACTTCAAAGCTGAAAGAGCGCCAGCGATCTTGCATGGTGCCTACGTAACATCAATAGGTCTGTTCTTAAAGGACCAATATTAAAGGATCCTGTACACCTTTTCCAGGGCAGCTTCTAATGACCCTGTGTGAAAATGCCCTGGGGGTGCCCTGGCACCTGCAGTACTGGGAAGAGTTCAACTGGCTGAACACTGGCACAATCTCATGAGAAAAAAAATAGCAAGATTTCTGTAGGGCAAATTCATACCTGCTTTATCAGCTGAGGCTCTCAGCAGATAAAAACACCTTCAGATAAATGAGACCCAGTGGGCAGAATTGGGGCTTCTTAATAGTCCATCTTAAAAATGACACCTGATCAGAGATTGGACACAAGGAATAAAGGCCAACAGACACTGTTCTAGATTGTGTGTGTGTGTGTGTGTGTGTGTGTATGTCCCCAGAGTGTATTCATGAGGAAGCCAGAAGTTGACATCAGATGGCTTCCTTTATTGCTTTCCGCCTTGTGTTTTGGAATAAGGTCTCTCACTGAACTTGGAGCTCAGTGTTTCAACCCTCAGGATCACTCAGCCAGCCAAACCCTGTCCTGGAGTTACAGGAATGGACTTCTGTGCCCAGTTTTATGTATATAGGTGTTGAGGATCTGAACTGAGGTCATGCTTGTATGTCAGGTAGTTAGCTCACTGAGCCAGTCCCAAAATGCAGTGTTGTTAAGAGGTTTCTCCTCCTGGGGTTAGAGCATACTAAAGAAAAAAAAAAACAATTCAAACACAAAATTCGTGCTTTAGGAAGTTTTTCTGCTTAAGACACGATCTCCAGTCCAGACTGGCCTTCAAGTTGCTATGCAGTCGAGGCAAACTTTGATGCAGCTGAAGCTGGCCTCGAACTCCAGCTCTTTCTGTGTCCTCCCAAGTTCTGGGGTTATAGGTGCATCACCACACCCCTACTTAAATTTTTGACTTGCCATTTTCCACCTAGGGAAGGAACACAAAGCTTTCGCTATGAACATGTGTCCCAGTGTGCCCATTTGGCAGTGAGCAGAATGGGGGAGATCCTGATCTGGGTGAACTCTGGACTCTACCTTTCACTTGCCTACAGGGCACAGAGACCCAGAGATGGCGGGGAAGTTGGGCCACACCTCCAAGTATTGAGCAGGCAGTGCATGACATGTCTGCACTGCATGACACAGTGCACACCGGATCTGTGGAACCCGGGACCTTTTTGAACTCAGAGCTGAAGAGCAGCTGCTGCTTTCGAATGAGTCGTTGTGAACAAAGAGGAGATCATCCATACTCACTGAGCTCAGGACGTTGTTGGCTGGCGGTGACCAGTCAATAGGAAACAATCCTTGGGTTCCAAAGGAAAGTTCTGCTAGAATGACCGAGGACGTGCCGTTTGAGGTGGCTGTCAGAGTTAAGTATTCCGTATTCGTTATTTTGCTTCGCCCTGTCCCTTAGGTCATCAGCCTACACGTAAATCAGGCCTCCTGGGTAGACCCACTTATGGCCCCCATTGCATAGTGTTTCCTAGTTTCTTTTGGGGAGACTTAAACTTCTGTCCATGAAAATCCTGTACTGAGAAACACACCAGAGAGATGAGGTGCCCACAGAATGGCCAGTCATTGGATAGCAGCAATCCGGCTCTGGGTGTGTGGGCCTTCAAAACCACACAGAACTTGAGGCAAGACTATAATTTATGACATATTCTTCCCTGGTCTCGACGTTGGAGGGCAAGAGGGAAAATGTGAAGTGAGGTCCCTGCCCGAAGGAAGCCCACAGTCCCACTGCAGAGACAAAGCTGGCCAGGAACCATGTCAGTGAGTACATAGCTCTCAGCTGGCCTGCAGGGCCCCGGACAGCTGTGCACGCCCGCCGATGGAGGAAGAAGGGATGAAGCTGGCCTCGATGGGAGGGTAGAGATTCAATAAACAAGCAGAAGAGGGAATTAGTGTCAGAGCTCCTGTGGGAAGGACTCCTGATGGAGTCTTCCCTTTGTGTGAGTGCTACCAGGTGCCTGGACTCTGGGACACAGCAGCGGTGGCTGTGCAGTTGTAGGGGGAAGGGCAGAGAGGGGAGGCCGCATGTTGACTGTGGATCAGAAATGCTGGGCAGGCAGCTGCGCTGATAGTAAGGAAGGCAGAAAAGAGTCGGCCTTTAAAAAAATGCAGCAGAGGGGATGGAGAGACGCATCAGAGGGTAATGGCACTGGCTACTCTTCCAACGGACCTGGGTTCAATTCTTAGCAGCCACATGGCAAGTTACAAGCATCTACGACTCCAGTTCCAGGAGACTCAAAGCCCTCTTCTGGCCTGTGTAGGCACCAGGCATGTACATCATACACAGATACGCATGCAGATAAAACACTCGTACACATGAAATCAACAAGAGAAAAAAAGCAGAGCTTGTGATTGATATGTGACTCAGTAGGAAAGCTTTTTCCCACCTTGTACAAGTTCGTCACCAGCACCAGAGTAAGCAAGCATCAGAGGGGATGGGATATAGGACTGGTGAAGGATGCTCAGAGGGGTGCCTGCAGAAAGCCAGGCAAGGACATTTAGAATTCAAGTGGATGGGTTCATTTGTAAGTTCCTGAGCAGGACATGGCATGGTGGTAGGTAGCAGTATTTGGCATGGGTCATTTGCAATTGTTCCATGGCTCAACAATGTGTAGAGCACAGTGCTTTGTTGTCTAAGAGGGTTCGGTTCCCTTTAAACCCTGAGTTTTCTAGTCTCCCCTAGACAGTCTTGGTTTAATTCAACCCAAAGGTAATTCTTTGTTTGTTTGTTTGTTTGTTTTTTGGTTTTTCGAGACAGGGTTTCTCTGTGGCTTTGGAGCCTGTCCTGGAACTAGCTCTGTAGACCAGGCTGGTCTCAAACTCACAGAGATCCGCCTGCCTCTGCCTCCCGAGTGCTGGGATTAAAGGCGTGTGCCACCATCGCCCGGCCCAAAGGGAATTCTTTGATTTCACTTTTACACTTACTTTTTGAAGACAGGGCCTCATAGAACCCAGGCTGGCCTCGAATCCCCTGTTCAGGAAACAGTTGATCCTCCTGCCTCTACCTCCTGAGTGCTAGGCATGTGCCACCAGACCCAGGTAATGTGCTGCTGAAGATCGAACCCAGGGCTTTGTGCATGCTAGGCAAGTATTCCACT
This sequence comes from Microtus oregoni, assembly GCF_018167655.1. NCBI lineage: Eukaryota > Metazoa > Chordata > Mammalia > Rodentia > Cricetidae > Microtus > Microtus oregoni. Next base: position 23,694 of record NW_024544878.1, on the reverse strand, counting down.
AACTGAGCCACATCCCCAGCCCTAGGGGTCTGCTTAGTAAAACAGCCTGAAAGGGATCCTTCCAGGAAAGTCAAAAGGAGATTATGATGGGGAGGAAAGAAGGAAGAAAAGAGGGTGCCAGGTAACAGAATGCATGCCATGAAGGCAGCAAAGAAACGATTGGAGGGAGGAAGGGAATCATCCAGAGGGAGAGAAACGTGGAAGAGGGTCCTGGGGAAGCAAATAAGAACATAGTTTAAATGTGTGTGTGTTGTGTGTTTGTGTGCATGCATGAGAGAGAGAGAGAGAGAGAGAGAGAGAGAGAGAGAGATGGTTAAAGTGAAACTCATTTCTCGGCTAACAAAAATAAAAACAATCCAAACGACCAACAACAAATGTACCCAAGAGTGGTGGTACACACATGTAATCCCAACATTGGAGATGGGGATCAGGAGTTCAAAACCAGCCACAGCAACATAGGTGTTGTTGGAGCTGTGGGCTGTGTTCCTGCCGCCCCAGCTCCTAGTCGCCTGGCTAGCTTTAAACCTGAAATAACAACACACAATCTGTATTCATTTAAACACTGCTTGGCCCACTAGCTCTACCCTCTTATGGGCTAATTCTCATATTTTGCCTAACCCATTTTTAGTAATCTGTGTAGCACCAGTCTTACCGGGAAAGATTCAGCATGTTTGACCTGGCGGCTTGCTTCATTGCGTCTGCCCGGGAAAGGGGAGCATGGCCTCTGAGCTCACTTCCTCTTCCTCCCAGCATTCTGTTCTGTTTACTCCTCCCACCTATGTTTTAACCTATGAGGGCCAAGCAGTTTCTTTATTTTTTAACCAATGACCTTCCTCCATCACATAGGGACTTTGAGACAAGTCCTAGGCTACATGAGGTCCTGTCCCAAAAACATCTACAGAAACAAAACAAAATACAATGCTTTGTAATGAAAAGTACCTTAGACAGAAGTAAACACATGTTGGTAACATACAGGCGTGGCCCTCCCAATCTCCACCACCATCACACCTTTAAAGCCCCCCTAGCTGTATATCCACACCTTCCCCAAGTCTCCAAACATGGCTTCCAGCTGCCCTTAAAGCTCTGCTTCCAGAAGCATTCCAGAGATCCCAGACACTGTAGGCCACCCTATGCTGCTGTAGCCTGACTCTGGAGAGAAACGCGGGAGAGGGTCCCTGAAGTCTGCATTTTTAGGCTGCATTCTAAGATTGCATGGGCGTTGGGGCACCTTGTCAGCCACTAGGCAACCAGTTAGTGGGATGAGTGAGCACAGTATCAATCAGCCTACAGAGGAGCTGCTCAGATGGGGTGGGCATCTCTCCCTTCCATGCCATCTTTGGTAGCCGGGACCAGCATGGCCAAGCAACAGAGCAGGTGCTTAGCTTCTTCTGGGTTTTCCTGTGAAGTGGGGTCTTTTAATGCGGCCCTTTCTGCTGCACAGAATGGTAGTGAGGATAGACTGGGAACAGTTCTTTTGGGATCTGGAAAGGAGAATGGTGTTCTAAGGTAAAAGGTAGCATTCATGGGCTAGGGTCCAAAGAGCCACTCTGTCACCAAGCTTTTCCCAGCAGTGGCTGGTTGTGCATCGCCTTGCTCACCAGATTCTTGGGTGAGGGATGACTCCATTGCTGAGATCTGGCCACTGGGCGTTCCTTTCTGCAGTGAGCACAGGCTGGAATGGGGACAGTGGAAAGCCCTGCTGCAGGGACTCTGAGACAGTCCACATCTTCATCAGTCCTCCTCATCTGTCTTCCTGGGATAGATGCCCCATTCACAGTGAGCATGGACACTTTGAACATGGAGCTAGCCTGCCTGCAAAGCCGTGTCTTCTGCCAGTATCCACGGACAGCAGGAAGGCTGCCCTTGCATCAAATCTTTACTGCTGAGTGTTGCTAGGAAATCAGCAGTCTAGACAAGGGTGAGGAGCCTGCTTTATTCTGGCAAGAAACCCTTGTCTCAATCCTGCTGAGTACAGTCTAAATTAGGTGTGGTGCATGCCAGTAATCCTCGCACACAGGAGGAGGAGAAGTCAAGAGGATCGGAAGTTCAAACTCATTCTTAACTATGTAGTGAGTACAGATTAGCCTTCGTTAGGCTATTATTTAAAAAAAAAAGAAGGAAGAGAAGACAAGGGGAAGGGGGTGGAAACAGGAGAGCTTGGTTTACGTCTCTATAGGTGGTTGACAGCACACTCGGGTGACTCACAGCTGCCTACTCTCGACCCCACCCTTCCCATCAAATTCCTGCCAGGCTCCGAGTTTCCGCAAAAGTGCCGTCTACACTCTCTGTAGATGACAGTCCTTCTTTCTCTCCCGGTGGTGTTGCAAAGGGGCACCAGTCCCTCTGGTTCCAGAGTTGACCTGACTAAGACAGAAGCCCTGTAGAAGTGTTTCCCAGTGTCTAATTCCTATCTACTGTCTCCCAAAGAACCCAAAGTGGTCTTAGAAGAACAGAGATTAAGAAGAGGTAGGCTGGTGTCGATGAAGGACAAGGACTCTTTAGATGTTTTTTTGTTTTTTAATGTTTCCTCTTAGACTGGCTCTTGAGTCTTCAATAATTTTTATAATCTAGCCTTTGGGGAAAATCAATTAAAGAAAACAACTTTTAGGACATGTTGACCTGTGGCTTCTTTGCATAATAATTGACTGATGGGACTCGCATCTGGAATAATTTGATGTAATCTTCATCACTGAGTTCAAGTTCATCAGCTGTACTCCATTTGCAGACCAAGTGTATTGCACAGCATTTTTGGTGGGAAGGTAGAGACAGGATCTGTCTGTGTAGCTCTTGCTTCGCTAATATTCACCACTTTAGCCAGGCTGACACAAGGTGAGAGCAGTCCTCCGGCCTCAGACTCCCAAGAGATGGGATTATAAATGAGCACAGGGACATGGGATCAACTTGAACAGTTTAACTAATAAAATGCCTTAGGAATTTTCTGGATATGTTATGGGGCAAATGCAACACTGATCTTTTTGTTTTGTTTAGTTTTTTGGTTTTTTTTAACTTTATTTTTCTTGCTGAGATAAACATTATGATCAAAAGTAACTTGGGAAAGAAAGGGTTTATTTTATCCCCAATTCGAGGTCATAGTCAGTCGTTGAGGGAAGTCAGCCAAGAACTCAAGGCAGGGACTTGGAGGCAGGATCTGAAGCAGAGAACACGGAGGAACACTACTTACTGGCTTGTTCCCCTGGCTTGTGCTCAGCCAGTTTTCTTACACAACCTAGAGGTAACACTGCCAACAGTGAGCTGGGCCTTGCCTACATTAAGCAGCAATCACGGAAATGCTCCCACAGACATGGCCATGGGTTAATCTGATAGAGGCAACCCTTCATTTGAGACTCCCTCAGCTAATTCTGGGCTATGTCGAATTGATTGCTGAAGCTAAGTAGGAGAGAGACATAGAAATTTATGGGGCCCATGAGGCCCCTGCTTTGCCCATTGCACAAGCATTGATGGGACACTATGTGCCAAGCATTGTTCTAGACACTGGAGATGTAGGAATGAAGGGAAATAATCTTGGCATCCCTTGTGATGGTTCTCACCACTCATAAGAGGGATTAAATTATCACACCAGTGAAAGTGTAATTACAAAGGGAAATAGAACCATTCCAGCACAAAATAACTCAACTAGGGCTACCAGTTAGCAATCATGGCAGCATCCAAAGTTTAGAGCAGCACTTCCTCAACTTGAGCATGCCTCAGAATTCCCCGAGAGAGCTTGATGAACGGCCAGTTGATGAGACTCAGCCCCAGATTTTCTGACTCTGTAGGACAGGAATGGAGCCCAATCAGTGGAAGATTTACCAAACTCCCATGGAGATCACACTTGGACGCGCTGGTCCAATCAAAGGGATTTGGAGTGGAGTCCTGCAGCCTTCTTGGGTAGTCCCTTGGGATGTCTGCAGAGAAGTGCTGGCAGGAACAGAATCAGGTAAAATGCCTTAGACCGCTACATTTCTTGTCCATCTTTCACACTGCTAAGTTCAACCAAAGCACAGTCTGCTGCTCTGCCTGCCATATCCCAGGATCCACTGAAGGCCAGACAAGTGGGAAGAGTGTCTTTTTTAGGAAGGATCAAGGAGTCCTCTGTGCAGGATCAGTCTACAAGGGAAACTCAAGTGAAAGTTAGATTACGGGACTGCTCTTAGGCCAGGACCAGAGAGAAGAGAAGACCCTGGGTGAGCCCATTGCCATCCTTTTGGTCATTTTCTGACTCATGGATTGGAGAGTGCTTTTCTCATGAGATCACACAAAAGACTGTTGGATAGGAGGCTCTTGGTTATCCCTGGTCGTGGATCCAATTCCAAATAACTTCGGGGCACACTCCACCTCCAGCCCATAGGCCACATGCAGCCAGGGACAGTTATGAATATAGCCCAGCATCAAATCATAAACTTCCTTAATGCATTATGAGGGTTTATAGCACTGTTTTTAGTAAGTTGATTGTACGGTTCCCAAGTGTGAACACTGTAGATAGCAATGTTGTGTTGCAATGCCAAGTAGTTGAATGTGCCTGAAGGGAATTTATTATCTCATATAACAAGAAGCCCGTGAGGTAGAGAAGTGCCAGGGGCGGTTAATTATATCCTTCAAAAAAAATTATATCCCTCAATGGGTAGCTAGTCTCAGTGTGTTGGACAGCTTACCTCATGGCTGTAAGATGATTGTAGCAGTCCTGGTGATAGTACATAATACACCACTTTCCAATGGTAGCAGTAAGAAACCAGTTACCTTGGATCTCTTCGGGAGAGCTGAGAAATGTTTTCCAGAAAGTATGATCCTGCAGGTGCTTAGAGCTGGCTTCCATGCCATGAACCATAAACAATTAAGAGAACTAAGATTCATGAACCATAAAGAATGAAGAGAACTACGATTTGCATCCTGAGCTGAGGCCAGCCCTATCTAAAATGTATAGCTATGGGAAACAACATGGACCCAAATCTATCTGGTGTAGGCCGACAAGTGGCTTGACTATACCTGTGGGCTTCCTAAGGGATATACGAAGAGATGTAGAGCATCATGCCGTATGCGGGAAGAAGTCAAAGTCTCTGTTAGTGCATTAACCATTAGCAGTTTTGGCAGGGAAACTCTGTTGAGCTTCATGAGTTGCCCCCAAACCCAGAACTTAAAATACTGTTATGTTCAGGTAAGCTGACAGTAAAAGTTGAAAATACCACTAGGTAAATATATTTGAAAAAACCTTTAGTCCAGCTAATTTGCTGCACATTCCTGTTTAGCAACGCACCGTTGTGTACACTATTGGTTTTGACCTTGTGATAGTGGGGCTGACTGGCAGCTAGAGCGCAGCAACTTCTGGTGTCACGGGTCACCCTACTGTGCTTCACTATCCTGGGCAAAGATCAAAGGTCAAGCTTCAAGATAGATATTCCACTAGTGATCGTAGTGTTTGCAGCTTCTTGTCTAACTTTTCACTTACTGTAAAAAAGAATGGATTCCATTTTGGGATTTTTATACACATTTTATACACATTGTTCCTTGTTTTCTGTTTGCTCTGCTAGCATGCCTCCCTCTGGCTGGTATCTTTCCGTCCACCAAATAGTTCCCTTCTGCTTCTTCTTACACCCTACTCACACCTACACCTCTCTCTCTCTCTCTCTCTCTCTCTCTCTCTCTCTCTCTAGATCTATATTATTCATAAGAAAAATGTATGATATTTTTGCTTCCCCCTCTCTTTTTATCATTTTATGTTCCTCCCTCTACTTAGATGATTTCCTCCTTTCTCAAGGTCGACTTTCTATTTTCATATCACACACACACACACACACACACACACACACACACACACACAGAGTTTTCACATTTGAGAGTGAGCATGTGTCTTTCAGTATCTGACCCATTTTTTTTTTTTTTTTTGGTTTTTCGAGACAGGGTTTCTCTGTGGTTTTGGAACCTGTCCTGGAACTAGCTCTTGTAGACCAGGCTGCATTTTTTAACATGCTAAATTCTAATTCTACCAATTTTCCTGAAAATACCATTATTTTATTTTTTATGATTGACTAAATATTGTGAACATATGCCACATTTTTCTTTATTCATCCATGTGTTGATGGTATCTAGGCTGCTTTCAAATCTTAGCTTTTGTGATTTCTGCTGCAAGGAACATGGTTGTTTGGCATTAGAAAATCTTAAGAGAAAGTATGAGAAGCCAGGCTCCGTCTATAGAACTAAACAGAAATCCATATATTCTTTTCTACAGCTAAAGCAGCTCTACTGACCCTCATAGTCCTATCAAGTTGCTCCAGGTTGATCTTTTCAATAGTCAAGCTGAATGGTTGAGCACTCAGTGCTTGACCAAGTCCAAGGACAGGCATCTCAGTGCTTTTGATTTAGGCAATCCTCAAAAATGAAAAAGGGTTTTCTGAGGACTATAAAATGTACACGATGTACTGCCTGCTTAAACACGAGGTGATAGAGTCTTTGAAGTTGCTATCAGCATTTCCACTGGAAATGGAAGTTTCTGGGAGTTTCTGGAAGTTTTTAACACAAATTTCCTTGCAGATTCATATGTGTTGCCAAGAAAATAAACAATCAAATAATTCTGGGAAAGGAATCTATAATTGGCATTAAGATCTTTAGCTATTATTTCGGATTCAAACCTAGTTTTGTTTTTTGTTTGATCGTTTTATCATTTTGATTTTTGTCTTGTACAGTTCTGGGATTGGAAACCAGGGTTCTGCCTAAGCTGTTCAAGCTTGTTAGCGCTGAGCTACAATCCTAGCATGCTTTAAATTTTAACAAGAGCTTGGACCATAGCATAACATAATATTTGAGATGGGCATTTCAAGCAAATACATTATCTTAAAAAATCATTGTAGGGGGCTGGAGAGATGGCTCAGAGGATAAGAGCACTGACTGCTCTTCCAGAGGTCCTGAGTTCAATTCCCAGCAACCACATGGTGGCTCACAACCATCTGTACTGAGATCTGGTACCCTCCTCAGGTGTGCGGGCGTACATCGAGGCAGAATGTTGTGTACATAATAAATGAATAAATCTTTAAAAAAAATCATTGTAGGGCCAGAGAGACAGCTCGGTAGGGAAAGGTTCTTGGGCAAAGCCTGACGACCTGAGTTCAGTCCTTGAGACCCCACATGATGGACAGAGAGAATCAACTCCTGCAAGTTGTCCTCTTACTTCCATACATGCAGTGTGACACCCCCCCCAATAAGTAGATAGATAGACAGACAGAAAGTTAGATAGATAGATAGATAGATAGATAGATAGATAGATAAGTTTATTTAAGTATTTTACAATTTTTAAAATTGGAGTCATTATAGATAGGCTCCATATTGCTCTCTTCCCAGTAAGATAAGAAAAGCCTAGTTAAGCTGTGGTTGTCCCTGTGACAGTGGAGTCACATCACACAGCAAGATATGGATGGTGTATTCATGTGTTCACATGAATACATATGAAGGGAAAAATAACAATAGCTCCAACTGTTAACAGAGGTTTCTTTTCTGCCTGATCCCATAGCCGGTCAGTCCCAAAGGAACACACAGAGGTTCTCAGTGGGTCTTCTTTGGTCAAACTTGATTTTTCTTAAAACAGAATGAATCCACAGTCCCTCATTTCCTGTGGAAACAAAAGCAGAACCTCTTCTCCAAAGTAACATATCTTTTGACTTAAATTTTGAAGTCAAAGCATTTTCAAAATTTATGTTTGATTAATCCAGCAGCATTTGTAATCAAACATCTTTCAGCAGCTGTTGCTCCTTCCTCGGCCGTCAAACAATTCAAAGACAACACAGTAATATAGAGTATCCAGACTCTCTGTGTATTTTCCATCTTTATGTGGCTTTATTTTAAGCTCATTTTTTCTTTCTTTTTTTATTTTTTATTTTTTGAAACAGGATTTCTCTGTGTATCTTTGGCTGTCCTGGAACTGCCTTCCAAGTGCTGGGATTAAAGGTGTGTGCTACCACACCCAACTTCTCTCTCTCTCTCTCTCTCTCTCTCTCTCTCTCTCTCTCTCTCAAAGGACTTTACTCTTTTTCTTTTCTCTTAAAAACCTACATATATTTTTAAATACACTGTAAACCATTTAGAGGTGTTTTTTGTCTGAATCTATCCTTGCTGTATATCTCTCTTTTTCTGACCACATAAGCAATATGGCTAGGAATAAATCCATGGTTTTGGTGGCTTGATCCACCCCATTCCTTACCTTTCTGAGAGTCTAGCTTCATGGCAGAGGTACTGGTGGGAGCCGTGTTTATTGCCAGAACTCTATGGAGTTTCAAGGCATGTGCCACCACCAAGATCTGCATCATGCTGTTGGCTATTCATAAACACCATTTAAGTGTTTGCTGGCGGATTCTCTTAAAACAGCTGCATGTTTTTTGCAACTAAAGCTGAGTCAGGAAGCCTCTCTTAAATGAGATGCTCTTGCCTCCAGCAAACAGAGCCCACCAGAGAAAATGCTGCTACCAAGAAGCCGTGCTTAACTCTTTTCTTTTGTTTCTAGAATTACTTCCCAAATTCTCTCAGGTTTTAAGTGGATTTAGCTGTCTGCATTGGTGCCATTTGTTGACAGTGGTCAATACTGCCTGGAGGTTTTATAGCATTGACTATTCTTTGGTATAGTGACTAGGGCCCATGTGTTAACCTGGAAAGGGTGTAAGGACGGGATGATAATGTCAGTGGACTACTGTGCTCCAGTGACTTTGTCTTTATCCACCTATATGGATTGTTAGCCTTAAGAGGGGAAGATTATGTTAGCCAAAGCCTGAATTCTAGTCAATAATTTTCACATAATATCTTACTATGTTTTTTTCCTGTGTGTGATACTTTATCTTGATTGTCGACTTGGAAGGTTCTAGAATCACCTAGTAGACAAACTTCTGGGCATGCCTGTGAAAGGAATTTCTGGCTTTGGTTAATCGAGGTGGTAAGACTCACCCTAAGTGTGTGTGGCATCATCTCATGGGCAGGAGTCCTAGACTCCAGGAGAAGGCAAGCTGAGTACCATTCATTCTGTTTTGCTTCTTGGCTTAAGATGCAGCGAGCAGCTGCTTCACCGTCCTGCTACCGTGCCTCTCCTGCCATGATAGACTGGACTCTTCTGCACTGCTAGCTGTAATAGACACTCACTCCTCAAGTTGCTCCTTGTCAGGTGTTTGGTCACAACAAAGACAAAAGCAACTAATACAGCATGAAAAGAGGTATTTTTTTTGTCTTTCAAAGGAGATGATATTACTTTTGATTATGGGATGGATTCCACCAATAATGACATTGATTTTGTGTTAGAAGGTCATTGATCATTACATTCTCTTACCTCTTGACCCTCTGATGACCACTTCCTTTCTCCACCAGCTACCCTGAAGCCACTTCCCTTTGCAGCGTTCTTCTCCTTTCTCTTCACCTCTGCCCAAAACTCAGATGTGACTTTGGAATTAGTTTTGGCTTTGTCAAAATATGCTGAATGCAGAGTCCTACTTTTTTTTTTTTGGTTTTTTCGAGACATGGTTTCTCTGTGGCTTTGGAGCCTGTCCTGGAACTCACTCTGTAGACCAGGCTGGTCTCGAACTCACAGAGATCCACCTGCCTCTGCCACCCGAGTGCTGGGATTAAAGGCGTGCGCCACCATCGCCCGGCTCAGAGTCCTACTTTTTTAACAGTGACCCAAAACCTGGCCTAACCATCTACTCTACGGTTATGTATTCAGTTTCCTAGTCGTCACACTTGGCCTTTGCTTTCCTTTTGCAGAGAGACCTTTGCCTTTCTAACAGTGTCTGTTGCAGTCAACCTTTTTAGAGATGTCACTCCTCCTAAAGGTCAATGGGGACGGCCCTTCACCGTGACGCATGCCTGTACCTACTCCACCATTGGAACATTTTTATACTCTGTGATTACACATATAATTTCCTTAATGTCTTTTTTTTTTAAGACACGGTCTCGTGTAATTCAACCTGGCCTTGAACCGCCTATGTAGCCAAGGGTGGCTTTGAACTTCTAATCTACTTGCCTCTATATCCCAGGTGCTACGATTACAAATGTGTGCCCTCGTGTCCAGGGCTTCGTGCACAGTAGGCAAGTAGTCTACCAACTGAATCATATCCCCAGCTCCAGATGTCATTTTCTTAAACAGCCTGAAGCTAGTGAAGGCTAAGCCCAGAGCACAGGGCAAAGGAATTCTGGCATCAGCTCAATCTTTCATTGTTAATCTAGGTGCCAGGGAAGCCGAGCTCTCCCCCACACTCCCTTAGCCTCAGGTGGATTGTGTTGCTGAGAAATGCGATGTCCCTGCTAAGAAGGGGAGGGATTTTCTTAGAAGATTCAGAACAGTGCTTCAAGTCCCGGGACTCTGCACATAGCTGGAGCCAGGACACGTCCTTGGAAGGAAGCCGCACTCCCTGGGGGTGCCGGTTCTGCTTTTGTCAAAAGCCAATGGTTTCCTGACAGTACGGACACAGGACACATGGTGGTTGGTGTGACACTGTGACAGCAGGTCCCATTAGCTTAGTGGTAAGTCACATCATTAACTCCTAGCAAGCTCCCTTAAAGGTTAGACTCTGTCATCTTGCCACTTCTCTGACAGTCACAGCTGGCGTGATCAGACTAATCCTACCAAAATGTGCATGATCTCCAACCCACGGATTCTGAAACTCAGATTTAAAAACAAAAATCCTTGCTCTGGTTAGCATAGCGTGAAAAGTATGAGAAATGGAATTTGAATTGATATTTGGGCCTGGGGTATATTCTTTTTCACTGAGGACTCGGGTCTGAGTTGTAGGCAGGTTTTCACTGACATTTTAGTTCCGAGGAGGAGAAAAATGAAGGGATTATGATTATAGGACAACAGGTAAATATTGGAATGTGTTATTTACAACCTCTTAGGTGCTTAGCATGCGCCAACAACTAAAGGATACTATTGCTTCGTTCTTACAATAGCCCTGTACCACCAGGCTATCATCTCTCTTTTCTAGATGGAGACATCGAGGCTTATTGAATTGAATGGCCTTTCCAAGATCACAGACTAGTGGTAGATCCAGGAAAGACTTTGTGATTTGTTTTTGTGTGAAAAGCATGGAATATAGGGCCTCTCCATACTAAGTACATGTCCTACACAACTGAGCCATGCTCCTAGTCAATAGAACCAGGGGTCGAAGCTAGGTCTCTTTGAGTCCATTACACCAAGAAGTCACAACTTTGTCTCTTTTGGGACAGGGGATCACATAGCCCAGGCTAACCTTAAATTCCCATCTCTATCTACTCTGAGAGTGCTGGGTTTATAGGCACATGCGACCATGCCAAGCTGAACTCCCAGCTTTTAATGTGTATGTAAAGAACTTAGAAATCTTGCTTCAGTGGACTTGAGGAGATGGCTCTAAGATTTCATTTCACATGGTTTGGGATGTATAATAGTTTGGTGGTTGAATGCTACCCTTTTATGCACAAAGCCCTTGGTTCAATTCCTCCCTGCACCATTTTCTTTAATGAGATTTCCTTTTTAATTTTATTTTTTTTAAATAAGGGCCCGGGGAATCGGAATGCTGCTGGTCTGAGGACCCTATCTTGAGTATCAGTAAATATACTGCACTTTACACTATCCAGAGCTGTGTGAGTTTTGTGAAATTCAGAGTTAGCTCAGGGAAAACATGTGCAGAAAGCCAGGTTTGCCCCAGGCCCTTTCAGCCTCCCACCTACTCCCATGCCCCTGAAGCTTGGACAATCTGCTTTTCCTCTGGGAAGAGCCACATTTTGGCAGGAAGCAAAGCTTTAGGCTGAGGCAATTGTCATTTGGAGATCTGAGGCAAGAGTGAAGAGGAAGGAAAGGATGCTGGCGACTGCTTCCAAGTGGCGCAGATCTCTCATTAGTTCTGAGAAAAACACCAGCCACTGGACTGTTTCACATCCTCAAGAGAATGTGCCACCAAGATGGCCTCCAGAACCTTGTTTTGACTTGCTAAGGGGAAGATGGTTTCCATTTAGTCTATACTTTCAGCTCTTCCCCTCTTTCTTACTGTGCTAAGAACAGGCAATAGCCTGTCTGGTAACGTGGCCAGACTTGTTGGGGAGCTATTTGGGGAGCAGATAAGTTTAGTGAGCACTCAGGGTTGAGGGCGCTGGGAGTGGATGCCAGCCAGACCACCATGCCCCAAGCCAGCTGATTATATAGGCGGATCCCACTCTGGAGAGGGCTGGGCTAGTGGGAAACTGGGGGCTGGTGGAGCCTTGGCCTAATTTGAGACACAAGTAAAAATGTGTGTTTGGGAATGGAGAAACCCATATTGAAAACACGTGCTGTTTGGGCTTTTGCCTGTTTTCTTAAATGGACCGTCTGAGGCCCACATTGCTTTTCTGGCTCTGGAATATTATTAGCCTTGCTGTGGGTTTGCTTGTGCCTCTGTTCTGATTTTGAGGCTCGCTAATGGTCATGGTGGGAATAGGGTAGGCGTGGCACTTCAGGCCTCACCTAGTAGTGAAGAACAGGGACTAGAATAGACGGGCTGCTTCTGTGCGCAACAGACATCTTTTTTTCCTATCAACAAATGTGCCCTGATTGTGATGGGGCGAGTCACTAAGCTGGTGCCAAAATGACTCTGAGACCCTGCAGTACGTCAGGTACCACACAGGCATGTGGCAGCGATAAGGCTGTGGTTCACATGCCAATGTAAGACACAAAGTGTACCAAAAATGGGTAGAGTAGTGGGGGTTTCCCAGAATGTTTTCTAAAGGCTTGCTATTAGAACAATGAGGGTGTCTTATAAATACAATTAACTCATTTGCTCGTTCCTTAGAGCTTTTATTCAGCTCTTCCGTAATTCTTCCATGGAGAGACAGACTAGTGAGGTAGTTTGTAATTTTCTTTTCAAGTGAGGGCCACTCATTATTTTTGAAGTACCTTTTCTTTCTTGCAAACGACGGTACGGTCTTATCTTACCCTGTAGGTAATATTCAGGTGCTGTCCAAAGTAAAAGCCGACAATGGTCTCTTCAAGGGTTGCTACTTATGGACAAAGCGTATCCCATAATCCGCAATACCCTCTGCAAGACCAAGTAACCTCATTTTTAAATATTTTACCGTTCGAACTAAAGAAAGAACATTTGCTCTCTTATTTTGGTGACAATTAGTGCAGGGCTTCCCAGCAATATTTATGCCTTGCAACAGCTGAGGTGCTGCTTCTCGGTAGGCGGGGCAAGGCTCAGAGAAGCTGAAAGGGCAGCATCGTTTTAATCTACTCAGAAGAACTGCTACACTAGGGAAGTCCTGGGCACTTGAACATTATCTCATAATATTATCTCATAGCCCTTCCCACTTCCAATTTAGGGTACTTGAACATCACTTACCGGTTCCTATGAATTCTGCATGGTTAAGGAGGGTAACTAGAAGGTCTGTAAGAGTAGTCTTTATTGCTGCCATTCCTTTTAATGTGGTTTCTTAAAGAAGCTTGAAAGAAATAAATCCACTGTGAGATTTTCCAGCATGCTGGGCCCCATTAGTGTATCTATGGGGAATGGCATTGCTGGGAAAATTACCTACAAGACTTTTCATACTCATTGGTCTCAAACGCCTGCTGGAATGTGGCGAGGATGGAAGCGTCCACAGGAACAGCTCCTGAGGAATCTGCAGGTGAGTGTCTGTTGGGTATCCAGCAGGGAGCCGAGCCATCCTGGGAACTCACTTCCGAAGCCAGACACTTTATTTCATGGGAAAATTGGAGCAAACCCAGCGTGGTTTTCCAGTTCCTGTCCGAATGTGCCTTCTGCCTCTCGACACTTTGTGGGCCTGAGCCTAGATTTGGCCGGCAGCGCTATATAGCCAAAGGGGATCTACAATTGCAGGTCATTTAGTTTATGACCATTTGGGGATCTTAAATGTTCATGAAATTGAATGGGCCTTTTTAATTTTGCTGCTGAGTTAGTTGGGTAATTGCTTTATTCCATTTTGCTCTGGCTGGGTCCTTGTGATCACATTTTTGTTTTGTTTTTGTTTGTTTTGTTTTGTTTCATTTTCTGTCCGGACTGCCTTTGATTCTCTCACCTGGATCCTATAAAGGTGTTCTTCATAATGTCCCCCAGGGGACATTCCTTGGCTATGATAAACAACCAAACAAAAACTCCTGCTTCTCATCAGTGACTACAGAGCAAGGATCTTTTCCCTGCCGTGCTTTTGTTGATCTACTATCCTCTGAAGCCACTCCAAACTGGCTCCCGGAGAACATCTCCTGGCTAAGGGGAGATCAGAGGTCTGAGGATAGGCCTGAGAAAGGAGCACAAGGCAGGATGTTTCATAAAGCATCGTGGAAGATTTCCTTCTGCCAATATGTGAGGGTCAAAGAAACACTGTGAGTTTGTCACCTGTAGCATGAACTCACCTAGGCAACCTAAATCACAAACTAAGTAGAGGCCATTAAAGACTTCTTTCTTTTTTTTGATAGTCCTAAGTTGTTTATTGGGTATGAATTGTACAAACATTACATGTATTAGCGGTAACGGTGGAGCTGCATCGTATCGCGTTGTCTCCAGGCTGCTCTGTGAGAGCCACCAATAGCGTGGTGAACTTGTGGCCCTTTCTAAGACCACGGCTCTATCTGCATCTCTCTGTGCTTGTGGACTGGTTTGGTGGTCCACTCGGTGTCAGGATTTCTTCTGATAGCTTTATGGAATGGATCAATGAGGAGAACCTCAAAAAAACCTTTATGTGGAATCTTTGCCAACCCAGTAAGAATTGAGGACACTCAAAACCCCACAGTGGCGTCCAGCTCTCTCCTAGGGCAAATTTTAACTGGTTCACACCATGATGGGCAGGCTTGCCGGAAGTGGCGCCCTTAGGAACTGGGCGTTTGTGCCCACCACAGCGGACAAGGACACGAATCCTGTATGTGACATAACCTTGCTGGGCCTTGTATCCCAGCCTTCGTACTTTATTAGGCCAGATGGGGCGGGGAGCCCTATGCATCGCGCAGACTGGTAGCTCTATTGTCAGCAACAGACCCTCAGAAGAAAGCGCACGACATAGAACTGCTTCTTCCTCCATAGCTCCTGGATGTATTTGTAAGCTCCCATCTTGGCTCACCTGATGGCTGCCGCCAGAGGAAAGGAAGAACCATTAAAGACTTTTCTTGTTTCTTAGTGAAATGTCCAAATAATTAGCAATGCATTTTTAAATCCATGAGAAATTATTCTTATGCAGAGGTAAAAATTTTGAGAAAGAGTAAAATAAAAGTAAAATGTCAGAATTTTGAGAAAAAAGTAAAGGAAGGAAAATACTCGGTACAAGAAGAGTATATTATACATTTCATTTCCTCCCTACCACTTTGAATGGAGAAATGAAGGTTTTTTTTTGTTGTTGTTATTGTTGTTGATGTTTTTAAGACAGGGTTTCCCTGTGTAGTCCTGGCTGTCCTGGAACTCACTCTATAGACCAGGCTGGCCTGAACTCACAGAGATCCGTCTGCCTCTGCCTCCCGAGTGCTGGGATTAATGGTGTGCACCACCACCCAGTGAAAGGAAGTTTAAGTTAAGCAAATTTATTAGGTTTTCTGATTCTACAATAGAACACACTGGGTTTTTCATTCTTAACTTTTAGTTCGAACTTAAACTAAGGCCAGTCTTGTCTTCTTGGACACACAAATTATTTCCCAGAAAATGTTTTAAGGCCTACCTTTTCCTATAATTCAGTATGTGTAAAAAAAAAAAGTCACACATGGTTTCTTTGTGCCATGGCAAATAAGATGTTGATAAGATACAAAAATAAAATTATAACCATCTGCTTAATAAGATGATGCAGGACAGAGGTGAGTATAAGAGGAGATGTATCAATGTGCTCTTAACCCAAGCTCTTTCGGAAACCAAAGGACCAAAAGAAAAAAATTGTGCGTTTCTTTCAACCAAGCAGGTTGTAAGGTTGCAACCAAACAGTGAGTAATGTCTCTTAGCTTAGGTAGACGATTTCTTAAAATCAAAGTGAATGTGTTGCTTGGATGTTCTTTATTAAGTTCTGAGCAGACCAAAGCTTCAAGGAGATTTCGCAACGTGATTGAGCTGTTGTCTAAGACAAAGGAGGGACAGTAATATAAATCTAGGGCATTTGGGCTAGACGGCCGTGGATGGTGAGGTCATTTGAGCTAAGCTAGTATTTTATATTCACAGTTACTGTCTTCCTTTGCTCACCTCCTTCCTCACGGCTTTGTCAAGGACACCATTGACCTCTGGACCCTCCTGAGAGCAATGTCCTGTTACTGAAAAATTAATTCTAGCAAGAATGCTAAAGATCTGTGTTCAGCTTGTATTTTGATCCGCGGACTTTCTTCAGGCCGAAGGTGAGTCTGGTACAGAAGCTATAACATGAGGTGAGCTCTGCAGAGAATCTCTTTTTCCCAGGATCTTTGGATGAAATGAATACCTCCATGCTATTGTTTATTCCCAGTGCTTACTTGGAGTGAGAACAGAGGAGCTACACAAACATGAACTCCCCTTCTTTCTTTGGCTTAGATCAAATAGATAAGAAACGGGGATCTTCAAGCAGCCAAGACTCCTCTACAAAGCAGGAATGCGAACAGATCAATTCTTTCAGCTCTCCACATTCCCATGTTGATGGCTGACGGCTGGCGGAGGAGTTGGTGTAGGCTTGTGTGTATATGATTACACAAATGAGTCCCCTTCTTTAGGGTCTTGGGACGATTTGGTAAAGCCATTCTTTGTTTACTTCTTGCCTCGGGAGACAGTGTCATCAGCACAGGTTCTGCGATGTCCCAAGTCTTCACTCCAGCCAGATGGTTGTCATTAATCACTCCCCCAGGAACAGTGTGATTCTCCCAACATGACCTCTTTAAAGGTTATCAGCTAAGCTATGTTTCTTAAAGAATAATACCGTTTAGAGCACATAGAAGATCAACAGAACTTAGAGCATAGGGAAAGCTGTTGTGGAAATTCCATCTGATAGCCAATTGTACTGGGGCGGCTTGGCCCAACATGCATGATCTTCTCTGGGGAGATGTGACCTGATAAGAATAGGGTGTGAGGGGTTACGCCCCCTATTTTTTGGACAGTGTAGGAGCTGGCAGAACCACAGCTTGGGGCTTTCCCAACGCCTTTTGGGAACGAGGTTGCAATAGAAGTGGCAGAGAGCTGGTCCCCCAGTGGGAAGTGCAGAGCAGCTGCTCACGCAGCTGGGATTCCTCATTCTGTCTTGTAACCATTGTGCATGGCTTTTGATATTAATAAGAGGTAACACAGTCCCCAGACTTCCCTCTTTATAAAGTGACCTTCCTGTGGCAGAAAGTCTAGAGCAGAGGGCAACACTGCTTTGTAAATGAAGAAAGGAGAGTTCAAAGTAAATAGAAAGCCAGCGGTAGTGGCACACCTCTAAGGAGGTTAAGGCAGAAGGTTCAATGGAGGCCAGCTTTAGCTACACAGACCATTTGGGGCCTGCTTGGGACACCTGAGATTCTGTCTCAAACAAAAAACTAACACCCCAAAGTAAATAGATGTACCACAACCTTCTGAAGAGTTTATCCAAGGGGCTGGTGCGATGACTCAGCAGTTAAGAGTCCTTGTTGCTCTTCCAAAGGACATCAGTTTGGGTTCAGTTCCCAGTACCAACATGGTGGCTTACAACCATCCTTCACCCCGGTGCCAGGGGATCTGACACCCTCTTCTGACCTCCATAGCATCAGGCACACTCAAGATGTACATTCGTACATTCAGGGAAAACAGTCAGACACACAGACACACTACAAAAGATAAATCTTTTAAAACTTAAAACAGTAATAAAAGTTTATCAGAGTAACATCAGAAAGGTCTTCATTTCGTAATTTTAAATTTGTTTATTGCGTCTGGATGGTTAGCTTAAGATGTGTGTTTCTTCACAAAAAAATTCGTTCACATTAAGTTTCATTTATATTTCCAATTTAAACAAGGTTAAGGACACTGGTAATGCCCACTGTCTGTCCACTCCATGTTTCTTCAGGCTTGGTCCATCTTAAATTACTTTAATAGAGGTGAGTATCAGAAATGCATTATTAACTGTGCTAGCTTGTCATTCACGTTTTTCTTCAAGTTAACTGTTGCCAAATAAAATCCAAACTTTAAATTGAACAGTTTTCAGGCTTTTCCTTTGCCTCCGTGACAAAGGAGTGCCTGAGGAGTCCGGGCACTGCTAGAGAAGCAGCTGGATTCCAAGCTTCACACCTGTGATTCCAGTACTTGGGGGGACCGAGGTAAGAGGATTGTCAGGAATTTGAGATTAGTCTGAATATACAGCAACATCCAGGCCAACCTGAACTACATCACAAGACGGATTCATTGCTCCCTAAGCCCCATCCCTAAGCAAAGGAAATCAATAAATAAAAGAAGTAAAGATTGTTGTGGGACATTATGTTATTAACTATGTAAAGATGTGTTACCTTTTTATGCTGCAGAATATTACTTTAACTGTGTAAAGGTGTGTGACGTTTATTTATGCCTCATTTGTTTAATGGTGTAAGGATGTGCCTTTAATTGTGTAAAGATGTAAAGATGTGTTGCGTCCATTTCACCTTGCCTGCCTAAGGCACCTGATTGGCCTGATAAAGAGTTGAATGGCCAATAGCTAGGCAGGAGAGGGATATGTGAGGCTGGCAGACAGAATAAATAGGAGGAGGATTCTAAAGAGAGGAGGAGAGAGCAAGGGAGAAAGAGAGGGGTGTGCCCCAGACCAGAAGTCAGGCAGCCACCAGCCAGACATGGAGACAGCAAGAAAGTAGGACATACATACATACAGAAAGAAAGAAAGAAAAAAAGAAAGGTAAAAGCCCCCAAGGCAAAATGTAGATGAAGAGAAATAGATTAAAATAAGAGCTAAGATAAGGCTGAATATTCATAACTAATAAGATGTCTCCGTGTCATGATTTGGGAGCTTGTTGGAGGCCACAAAAGATTACTGTGACGCTCCTCACTTTCTATAATCAAAGCGTATGCTTGACGGGAGCCACTTGGAGTTTTCCTCTTTAACCTTCTCAAGTTCACTGGTGTGTGACCTCCATGATCTTTTCTAAATGTGCAAAAGCCACCTGTTTGATAACATGATCCAGAATTCTGCTGGGGATCAGTGTCAGGCTCGCCGCCTCGCAGTTTCTGGAATCCACCCCTGGCCGCTTGTATATTTAGTTACCACCATCAGCATTTTCCATCTCTTACATGTTTAGCCAACTTCCATGTGGGCTGTAGCTTTGACCTTGCAGTGAAGTTCCGAGCATTTATGTGACTTCAAATGAAGAACTAATCGTTCACCTGTTCAGGGCAGTCAGTCAGCAACCTTTTGTATCAGGCAAGTCAGGCACACCAAAGGGCCAGCTCCTCTTTTCTGGCTTGGAGTCTATAGTTGGACTTTTAGGTATGGTGATGGTTTTGTTGCCTGCAGTTTGGAGTGTTCCCTCCTAGTAGACCAGCTTCCCTATTGATGCCCAGTGGATCCCAGTCTCTGGGACCCATGCAGGTCATGGAACTTGGAACTGAGTCATAGCTTTTAAAAAATACCCAGCTCTCTAAATGCTTGAACAGGATAGAAATTGGGATAGTCTCTCTCTCTCTCTCTCTCTCTCTCTCTCTCTCTCTCTCTCTCTCTGAAAGAAAGAGATTATGCTGCATACAGCTTTTTTGGTCTAATAATGTGCCCATAAATCTGCTTAAAGTGAGCATGAGCAGCCAGGCAGTGGTGGAGCACACCTTTAATCCCAGCACTCAGGAGACAGGGGCAAGCGGATCTCTGTGAGTTCAAGGCCATCCTGGTCTACAAAGTGTTTCAGGACAGCTAGAGCTGCTTTACAGAGAAGCATTCCTTGGAAAACAAAAATGAAAACAAAACAAAACGAAAAATGGACATGAGCAAGTTTGGCTCCTACTCAGCTCTGCATACGGACCAGTCTATGTTAGCACTTGGCACAATACTTCCTGGTTACCAAGCAGAACATGAGAGTATGAAGCAGAGTGTGCATGCAAATAGACTTTATCAAAGAGGGGCCCATATCTATCTTGTTCTTAATTGTAGCTCCAGAGCTTACAAACAATACCTATTACTGTGTCGGGGGTTCCAGAAGTCCCTGATGACGAACGGTAGGAAGTCGAAGGAGAAGGGTACAGCTCAACGAGCTTGACGTGCTGAGAGACTGACCCACTCCGTGGGACAGCACTGCTAATTTTAGTCACCACCCTGCTGATTGAAATCGAGCTCCAAATAGTCCTCCAGGCTTGTTGGAATTAGTGTATGCTCTACTTCAAAGCCAAAGAAATAGACGGGAGGCTTCAAGTTAGTCGTACGTAACCTCTGCGACCTTTACGGCAGCTGTGTCTTCATGCCTAGTACACGGTGAGGTGTGTAGCTGGAGCTCCTAGGTACTTGATGAGCCTGGAGACCTAGGTTCTCACTCAGCCCGGGCCACTAATTTAGCATAAGACAAGCGAATGCTTGCTCCTTAACTAGAGCTCCATTTCTTCCATGTGCAACCAAGTCCTTAGGTCTGCTGCTGCCCCAAACCCAGAATCCCTTGCTTTCTCAAGAATTAGAACTAAAGCCAGCTGGATACACATAGCTTGTTGAGTACCATGGCATTTCCTGCCTAACAGGGGAGAGGCAACTGTCTATGCCCAGCAAGGGTAAACCCATGCCATTTGAGTTTGTTTAGGAACTGCATGTCTTCTTTCTGTTGTTGAGAAAAAGCACACTGCTGACCCAGAAGGATTTCAGCTTTATTCTCTCAGGAACCAACGGAGGGTAAAGCTAACTTCTTACTTGCCAGGTGCCAGGCTTAGGGACTGAAGCTCAGTCAACTAAAGTGATGCAGGTTTCCAGAAAGGCTCTATGGCCGAGTACATGCATGCTGTCATACAGAACATACTCACAGAAGTGTCCTCGGTGGAGCTCAGAGTAAGTTTGACTGTGTTAACGGAAGCAGCTCCTGGGCCTTGGATCAGGAAGAGTGAGGACCATAAGGGGACAGGCTTTCCTGTTTGTGGAAATAACCCCGAAGGATCTCCGCCCCACCCCCCACTGCCAGCCAGGGAGCATCTTCTAGTCATTCTTCTGGTGGGTCGGAGCTGGAGGAGGAGGGCACAGTGATCCAACTAGACTCCCTGAGAGTTCTCATGTATGTCAGAGACTATAGCAGTTTCTCGGAACCCCGGAGAATTATTTAATGTTGGTAGCATTGTCACTAAGAAAAACAAAACACAACATTTGTACCATTCGAGTTATCTGTTTGAGAAGTTGCTGGGCATTCGTCTCCAGTCTGCTTAATGGACCAGAGCCAGAGACTGTCGAGCTCTTTGAGAGTTAGTAGTTAGTGCTGTTAGTTTGAAATTAATGCGTTTCTGAGACAAGGTCTCCCCAGCTAAGGATGTCTCTTAATGTACTATGCAGCCAAGTGTGATCCTCCTGCCTGCAGCTCCCCGAGTACCCGGACTATATTATATGCCACCATCTCCAGTTAACGTGGTGCTGGGGAACAAAACCAGGGCTTTGTGTATGCTAGACAGGAGCTTTAATAACTGAGACACAACCCAGCCTTAAAATTAATATTAAAGGGAGAAAAGTTGTCAGGATTAAGTGGCCAAGTTCACTGAAGTTCACATAGGATTTGGAAGGAGAAAATGTGAAATCCGCTCATGGAGTGACTGATCCCGGCCCTCAAGGATGGCAGTGTGCCTTGCTAGTTTGGTGATGGAGTGCCCTGTTACTTTCTGAATTGCGCTGCTTCTCAATTCACTTCTTATCTCATTTAGTTATTTCTGATTTGATCTGGACCCCCCTCCAACTTTCCCCAAAGGACAAGGCAGCTTTTCTCCTCTAGTTAATTTACAAAGCAGGCCATTTTAAAAAGAACTTTCACTAGGCTTGCGCAGCAGGAGACAGCCTGACTGCTGGAAGGGCGCCCCCCCCCCAGTTCTTCTCAGGAAACCATTCAATAGGACAAGTATTTAAGGGGCACCTGTGGGTAGCCCAGGGAGGCTACAAAAGAGAGAAAGGCTGTCTAGGGTTTTCTTTTTGCTTTGGTCCACTCCACCTCCCAGGCCTTAGGAACTTGACCGGGTAGGAGGGAGCAAAGGTGAGAACTGGAGAACAAAAGGGGAAATGCAGCAATTAGAAGCCCAGGAGTCTCCTATAGAAACTGCAAGATGGAGAGGTCCTTTCAGGGATCACCTCCTGGGCTTTCCACACTGGGAGCCAGAGGCCCCCAAGGATTCCGAATGCCAAGGGTGGAGTGGGGCTTGAAACTGAGGTAGAAAACGTCTTTCTTCTGAATGAAGATTTCGGTTGGGGTGGGGGAGGCATAGGGAGAGCAGGAAGAGAACTAACTGTTATTGTTAGATCTGTCATTGTTATATTTAAACTGGTGCGTTTGAGTTTTAAGACTGAAATTGTGGAATTTCAAAGAGGACCCATGCTAATTACACAGGCTGCTTTGAGTTATACCCTGAAGAGGCCCTGAATAAACTTTTAGAGACATTTCAATGAGGGAACTTAGGAGGTTGACTGTTCCACAGTGCTACAATGCACGTGACACATGGAACCTAGATTTTTCTCGGGGCCTCATTTTTAAAAAGAAGCAAAGGGGGCAGGGTGGGAACAAGTCAGCTTAATTTTAGTGAAAGTGGGGAAAGAAAGTTTCCTCCCAGCAAATTCCGGAATCTTATTCCGACTGCTTCTCTTTTTCCTTGCGTCTCGGGTTGAGATTTCTCCCTTTGCGAAGGCCAGGAACAGGCAGGTGAAGGACAGACAAGCAAAAGGCAAGAAGGCAGGAGACGGACAGACAGGCAGTGCAGCATGCAGAGGGACAGGCGGACAGGAGAGCGGGCAGGTGAGCAAGGGACTGCGGATGTAGAATGAATGGCAGCAATGGAGGCAAGCCTGCACGCACACAACATTTGCCTATTCTTTGCTATTTGTCTTTCACATCTTTACCAGAGCCACTTGGGCACATTCAGGGAAGCCTTCTCGATACTGGAGCCTTAGCTCAGTTGTTGTTGTTGTTATGCATTTAGCTAGCTGACTTTTCATTTCTGGGGGGAGGGGGGTGGGGAGAGGGAGAGAAGGTGCATACACAGCCCACGTGTGTGTAAGCTGGAGGTTGCCTGTCAGGTGTCTTCTTTGATTGCTCTCCACCTTCTTTTTGGGACAAGGTCTCTCATGGGAGCACAGAGTTCTCTGATTAGCTTTACTCGGGGAGCCAGAAGGCTCCAGGACTCTTCTTGTCTTTACCCCCCTCAATGCTAGGGTTTCAGACGCACACCATCACACCCGACTTTTATGTGGGTGCTGGGGGATCTGAACTCAGGTCCTCATGACTTGGCAGCAGGCACTTTACTTACTAAGCTCTTTCTCTCTCTCTCTCTCTCTCTCTCTCTCTCTCATATATATATATATATATACATATATGTATATATATATGCGATATATACCATATATATATGGGTACACACACATATAATAGCTTAGGTTACCTTTACTTGCATTTAGTAGCTGAGAGTGGCCTTGAACTCTATCTGCCTTCCTCCACCTCCCAAGTGCTGGGAAATGTTACCTACATGGGATGTGACTGGCAATAGGAATCAGCCTTTAAGAGTGGGGTTGATGGGCTGGAGAGATGGTTCTGATGCTGCCAACTCTAACAACCTGAATTTGGCCTCTGAAACCAATTGAAGAAGAGAGTACTGACTCCTGCAAGTTGTCCTCTGATCTCCACATGCTCTTTGT
>NW_024544877.1:0-34379 GCF_018167655.1 Microtus oregoni | reverse complement strand
AGAGGTCCTGAGTTCAATTCCCAGCAACCACATGGTGGCTCACAACCATCTGTACTGAGATCTGGTACCCTCCTCAGGTGTGCGGGCGTACATCGAGGCAGAATGTTGTGTACATAATAAATGAATAAATCTTTAAAAAAAATCATTGTAGGGCCAGAGAGACAGCTCGGTAGGGAAAGGTTCTTGGGCAAAGCCTGACGACCTGAGTTCAGTCCTTGAGACCCCACATGATGGACAGAGAGAATCAACTCCTGCAAGTTGTCCTCTTACTTCCATACATGCAGTGTGACACCCCCCCCCAATAAGTAGATAGATAGACAGACAGAAAGTTAGATAGATAGATAGATAGATAGATAGATAGATAGATAGATAAGTTTATTTAAGTATTTTACAATTTTTAAAATTGGAGTCATTATAGATAGGCTCCATATTGCTCTCTTCCCAGTAAGATAAGAAAAGCCTAGTTAAGCTGTGGTTGTCCCTGTGACAGTGGAGTCACATCACACAGCAAGATATGGATGGTGTATTCATGTGTTCACATGAATACATATGAAGGGAAAAATAACAATAGCTCCAACTGTTAACAGAGGTTTCTTTTCTGCCTGATCCCATAGCCGGTCAGTCCCAAAGGAACACACAGAGGTTCTCAGTGGGTCTTCTTTGGTCAAACTTGATTTTTCTTAAAACAGAATGAATCCACAGTCCCTCATTTCCTGTGGAAACAAAAGCAGAACCTCTTCTCCAAAGTAACATATCTTTTGACTTAAATTTTGAAGTCAAAGCATTTTCAAAATTTATGTTTGATTAATCCAGCAGCATTTGTAATCAAACATCTTTCAGCAGCTGTTGCTCCTTCCTCGGCCGTCAAACAATTCAAAGACAACACAGTAATATAGAGTATCCAGACTCTCTGTGTATTTTCCATCTTTATGTGGCTTTATTTTAAGCTCATTTTTTCTTTCTTTTTTATTTTTTATTTTTTGAAACAGGATTTCTCTGTGTATCTTTGGCTGTCCTGGAACTGCCTTCCAAGTGCTGGGATTAAAGGTGTGTGCTACCACACCCAACTTCTCTCTCTCTCTCTCTCTCTCTCTCTCTCTCTCTCTCAAAGGACTTTACTCTTTTTCTTTTCTCTTAAAAACCTACATATATTTTTAAATACACTGTAAACCATTTAGAGGTGTTTTTTGTCTGAATCTATCCTTGCTGTATATCTCTCTTTTTCTGACCACATAAGCAATATGGCTAGGAATAAATCCATGGTTTTGGTGGCTTGATCCACCCCATTCCTTACCTTTCTGAGAGTCTAGCTTCATGGCAGAGGTACTGGTGGGAGCCGTGTTTATTGCCAGAACTCTATGGAGTTTCAAGGCATGTGCCACCACCAAGATCTGCATCATGCTGTTGGCTATTCATAAACACCATTTAAGTGTTTGCTGGCGGATTCTCTTAAAACAGCTGCATGTTTTTTGCAACTAAAGCTGAGTCAGGAAGCCTCTCTTAAATGAGATGCTCTTGCCTCCAGCAAACAGAGCCCACCAGAGAAAATGCTGCTACCAAGAAGCCGTGCTTAACTCTTTTCTTTTGTTTCTAGAATTACTTCCCAAATTCTCTCAGGTTTTAAGTGGATTTAGCTGTCTGCATTGGTGCCATTTGTTGACAGTGGTCAATACTGCCTGGAGGTTTTATAGCATTGACTATTCTTTGGTATAGTGACTAGGGCCCATGTGTTAACCTGGAAAGGGTGTAAGGACGGGATGATAATGTCAGTGGACTACTGTGCTCCAGTGACTTTGTCTTTATCCACCTATATGGATTGTTAGCCTTAAGAGGGGAAGATTATGTTAGCCAAAGCCTGAATTCTAGTCAATAATTTTCACATAATATCTTACTATGTTTTTTTCCTGTGTGTGATACTTTATCTTGATTGTCGACTTGGAAGGTTCTAGAATCACCTAGTAGACAAACTTCTGGGCATGCCTGTGAAAGGAATTTCTGGCTTTGGTTAATCGAGGTGGTAAGACTCACCCTAAGTGTGTGTGGCATCATCTCATGGGCAGGAGTCCTAGACTCCAGGAGAAGGCAAGCTGAGTACCATTCATTCTGTTTTGCTTCTTGGCTTAAGATGCAGCGAGCAGCTGCTTCACCGTCCTGCTACCGTGCCTCTCCTGCCATGATAGACTGGACTCTTCTGCACTGCTAGCTGTAATAGACACTCACTCCTCAAGTTGCTCCTTGTCAGGTGTTTGGTCACAACAAAGACAAAAGCAACTAATACAGCATGAAAAGAGGTATTTTTTTTGTCTTTCAAAGGAGATGATATTACTTTTGATTATGGGATGGATTCCACCAATAATGACATTGATTTTGTGTTAGAAGGTCATTGATCATTACATTCTCTTACCTCTTGACCCTCTGATGACCACTTCCTTTCTCCACCAGCTACCCTGAAGCCACTTCCCTTTGCAGCGTTCTTCTCCTTTCTCTTCACCTCTGCCCAAAACTCAGATGTGACTTTGGAATTAGTTTTGGCTTTGTCAAAATATGCTGAATGCAGAGTCCTACTTTTTTTTTTTTTGGTTTTTTCGAGACATGGTTTCTCTGTGGCTTTGGAGCCTGTCCTGGAACTCACTCTGTAGACCAGGCTGGTCTCGAACTCACAGAGATCCACCTGCCTCTGCCACCCGAGTGCTGGGATTAAAGGCGTGCGCCACCATCGCCCGGCTCAGAGTCCTACTTTTTTAACAGTGACCCAAAACCTGGCCTAACCATCTACTCTACGGTTATGTATTCAGTTTCCTAGTCGTCACACTTGGCCTTTGCTTTCCTTTTGCAGAGAGACCTTTGCCTTTCTAACAGTGTCTGTTGCAGTCAACCTTTTTAGAGATGTCACTCCTCCTAAAGGTCAATGGGGACGGCCCTTCACCGTGACGCATGCCTGTACCTACTCCACCATTGGAACATTTTTATACTCTGTGATTACACATATAATTTCCTTAATGTCTTTTTTTTTTAAGACACGGTCTCGTGTAATTCAACCTGGCCTTGAACCGCCTATGTAGCCAAGGGTGGCTTTGAACTTCTAATCTACTTGCCTCTATATCCCAGGTGCTACGATTACAAATGTGTGCCCTCGTGTCCAGGGCTTCGTGCACAGTAGGCAAGTAGTCTACCAACTGAATCATATCCCCAGCTCCAGATGTCATTTTCTTAAACAGCCTGAAGCTAGTGAAGGCTAAGCCCAGAGCACAGGGCAAAGGAATTCTGGCATCAGCTCAATCTTTCATTGTTAATCTAGGTGCCAGGGAAGCCGAGCTCTCCCCCACACTCCCTTAGCCTCAGGTGGATTGTGTTGCTGAGAAATGCGATGTCCCTGCTAAGAAGGGGAGGGATTTTCTTAGAAGATTCAGAACAGTGCTTCAAGTCCCGGGACTCTGCACATAGCTGGAGCCAGGACACGTCCTTGGAAGGAAGCCGCACTCCCTGGGGGTGCCGGTTCTGCTTTTGTCAAAAGCCAATGGTTTCCTGACAGTACGGACACAGGACACATGGTGGTTGGTGTGACACTGTGACAGCAGGTCCCATTAGCTTAGTGGTAAGTCACATCATTAACTCCTAGCAAGCTCCCTTAAAGGTTAGACTCTGTCATCTTGCCACTTCTCTGACAGTCACAGCTGGCGTGATCAGACTAATCCTACCAAAATGTGCATGATCTCCAACCCACGGATTCTGAAACTCAGATTTAAAAACAAAAATCCTTGCTCTGGTTAGCATAGCGTGAAAAGTATGAGAAATGGAATTTGAATTGATATTTGGGCCTGGGGTATATTCTTTTTCACTGAGGACTCGGGTCTGAGTTGTAGGCAGGTTTTCACTGACATTTTAGTTCCGAGGAGGAGAAAAATGAAGGGATTATGATTATAGGACAACAGGTAAATATTGGAATGTGTTATTTACAACCTCTTAGGTGCTTAGCATGCGCCAACAACTAAAGGATACTATTGCTTCGTTCTTACAATAGCCCTGTACCACCAGGCTATCATCTCTCTTTTCTAGATGGAGACATCGAGGCTTATTGAATTGAATGGCCTTTCCAAGATCACAGACTAGTGGTAGATCCAGGAAAGACTTTGTGATTTGTTTTTGTGTGAAAAGCATGGAATATAGGGCCTCTCCATACTAAGTACATGTCCTACACAACTGAGCCATGCTCCTAGTCAATAGAACCAGGGGTCGAAGCTAGGTCTCTTTGAGTCCATTACACCAAGAAGTCACAACTTTGTCTCTTTTGGGACAGGGGATCACATAGCCCAGGCTAACCTTAAATTCCCATCTCTATCTACTCTGAGAGTGCTGGGTTTATAGGCACATGCGACCATGCCAAGCTGAACTCCCAGCTTTTAATGTGTATGTAAAGAACTTAGAAATCTTGCTTCAGTGGACTTGAGGAGATGGCTCTAAGATTTCATTTCACATGGTTTGGGATGTATAATAGTTTGGTGGTTGAATGCTACCCTTTTATGCACAAAGCCCTTGGTTCAATTCCTCCCTGCACCATTTTCTTTAATGAGATTTCCTTTTTAATTTTATTTTTTTTAAATAAGGGCCCGGGGAATCGGAATGCTGCTGGTCTGAGGACCCTATCTTGAGTATCAGTAAATATACTGCACTTTACACTATCCAGAGCTGTGTGAGTTTTGTGAAATTCAGAGTTAGCTCAGGGAAAACATGTGCAGAAAGCCAGGTTTGCCCCAGGCCCTTTCAGCCTCCCACCTACTCCCATGCCCCTGAAGCTTGGACAATCTGCTTTTCCTCTGGGAAGAGCCACATTTTGGCAGGAAGCAAAGCTTTAGGCTGAGGCAATTGTCATTTGGAGATCTGAGGCAAGAGTGAAGAGGAAGGAAAGGATGCTGGCGACTGCTTCCAAGTGGCGCAGATCTCTCATTAGTTCTGAGAAAAACACCAGCCACTGGACTGTTTCACATCCTCAAGAGAATGTGCCACCAAGATGGCCTCCAGAACCTTGTTTTGACTTGCTAAGGGGAAGATGGTTTCCATTTAGTCTATACTTTCAGCTCTTCCCCTCTTTCTTACTGTGCTAAGAACAGGCAATAGCCTGTCTGGTAACGTGGCCAGACTTGTTGGGGAGCTATTTGGGGAGCAGATAAGTTTAGTGAGCACTCAGGGTTGAGGGCGCTGGGAGTGGATGCCAGCCAGACCACCATGCCCCAAGCCAGCTGATTATATAGGCGGATCCCACTCTGGAGAGGGCTGGGCTAGTGGGAAACTGGGGGCTGGTGGAGCCTTGGCCTAATTTGAGACACAAGTAAAAATGTGTGTTTGGGAATGGAGAAACCCATATTGAAAACACGTGCTGTTTGGGCTTTTGCCTGTTTTCTTAAATGGACCGTCTGAGGCCCACATTGCTTTTCTGGCTCTGGAATATTATTAGCCTTGCTGTGGGTTTGCTTGTGCCTCTGTTCTGATTTTGAGGCTCGCTAATGGTCATGGTGGGAATAGGGTAGGCGTGGCACTTCAGGCCTCACCTAGTAGTGAAGAACAGGGACTAGAATAGACGGGCTGCTTCTGTGCGCAACAGACATCTTTTTTTCCTATCAACAAATGTGCCCTGATTGTGATGGGGCGAGTCACTAAGCTGGTGCCAAAATGACTCTGAGACCCTGCAGTACGTCAGGTACCACACAGGCATGTGGCAGCGATAAGGCTGTGGTTCACATGCCAATGTAAGACACAAAGTGTACCAAAAATGGGTAGAGTAGTGGGGGTTTCCCAGAATGTTTTCTAAAGGCTTGCTATTAGAACAATGAGGGTGTCTTATAAATACAATTAACTCATTTGCTCGTTCCTTAGAGCTTTTATTCAGCTCTTCCGTAATTCTTCCATGGAGAGACAGACTAGTGAGGTAGTTTGTAATTTTCTTTTCAAGTGAGGGCCACTCATTATTTTTGAAGTACCTTTTCTTTCTTGCAAACGACGGTACGGTCTTATCTTACCCTGTAGGTAATATTCAGGTGCTGTCCAAAGTAAAAGCCGACAATGGTCTCTTCAAGGGTTGCTACTTATGGACAAAGCGTATCCCATAATCCGCAATACCCTCTGCAAGACCAAGTAACCTCATTTTTAAATATTTTACCGTTCGAACTAAAGAAAGAACATTTGCTCTCTTATTTTGGTGACAATTAGTGCAGGGCTTCCCAGCAATATTTATGCCTTGCAACAGCTGAGGTGCTGCTTCTCGGTAGGCGGGGCAAGGCTCAGAGAAGCTGAAAGGGCAGCATCGTTTTAATCTACTCAGAAGAACTGCTACACTAGGGAAGTCCTGGGCACTTGAACATTATCTCATAATATTATCTCATAGCCCTTCCCACTTCCAATTTAGGGTACTTGAACATCACTTACCGGTTCCTATGAATTCTGCATGGTTAAGGAGGGTAACTAGAAGGTCTGTAAGAGTAGTCTTTATTGCTGCCATTCCTTTTAATGTGGTTTCTTAAAGAAGCTTGAAAGAAATAAATCCACTGTGAGATTTTCCAGCATGCTGGGCCCCATTAGTGTATCTATGGGGAATGGCATTGCTGGGAAAATTACCTACAAGACTTTTCATACTCATTGGTCTCAAACGCCTGCTGGAATGTGGCGAGGATGGAAGCGTCCACAGGAACAGCTCCTGAGGAATCTGCAGGTGAGTGTCTGTTGGGTATCCAGCAGGGAGCCGAGCCATCCTGGGAACTCACTTCCGAAGCCAGACACTTTATTTCATGGGAAAATTGGAGCAAACCCAGCGTGGTTTTCCAGTTCCTGTCCGAATGTGCCTTCTGCCTCTCGACACTTTGTGGGCCTGAGCCTAGATTTGGCCGGCAGCGCTATATAGCCAAAGGGGATCTACAATTGCAGGTCATTTAGTTTATGACCATTTGGGGATCTTAAATGTTCATGAAATTGAATGGGCCTTTTTAATTTTGCTGCTGAGTTAGTTGGGTAATTGCTTTATTCCATTTTGCTCTGGCTGGGTCCTTGTGATCACATTTTTGTTTTGTTTTTGTTTGTTTTGTTTTGTTTCATTTTCTGTCCGGACTGCCTTTGATTCTCTCACCTGGATCCTATAAAGGTGTTCTTCATAATGTCCCCCAGGGGACATTCCTTGGCTATGATAAACAACCAAACAAAAACTCCTGCTTCTCATCAGTGACTACAGAGCAAGGATCTTTTCCCTGCCGTGCTTTTGTTGATCTACTATCCTCTGAAGCCACTCCAAACTGGCTCCCGGAGAACATCTCCTGGCTAAGGGGAGATCAGAGGTCTGAGGATAGGCCTGAGAAAGGAGCACAAGGCAGGATGTTTCATAAAGCATCGTGGAAGATTTCCTTCTGCCAATATGTGAGGGTCAAAGAAACACTGTGAGTTTGTCACCTGTAGCATGAACTCACCTAGGCAACCTAAATCACAAACTAAGTAGAGGCCATTAAAGACTTCTTTCTTTTTTTTGATAGTCCTAAGTTGTTTATTGGGTATGAATTGTACAAACATTACATGTATTAGCGGTAACGGTGGAGCTGCATCGTATCGCGTTGTCTCCAGGCTGCTCTGTGAGAGCCACCAATAGCGTGGTGAACTTGTGGCCCTTTCTAAGACCACGGCTCTATCTGCATCTCTCTGTGCTTGTGGACTGGTTTGGTGGTCCACTCGGTGTCAGGATTTCTTCTGATAGCTTTATGGAATGGATCAATGAGGAGAACCTCAAAAAAACCTTTATGTGGAATCTTTGCCAACCCAGTAAGAATTGAGGACACTCAAAACCCCACAGTGGCGTCCAGCTCTCTCCTAGGGCAAATTTTAACTGGTTCACACCATGATGGGCAGGCTTGCCGGAAGTGGCGCCCTTAGGAACTGGGCGTTTGTGCCCACCACAGCGGACAAGGACACGAATCCTGTATGTGACATAACCTTGCTGGGCCTTGTATCCCAGCCTTCGTACTTTATTAGGCCAGATGGGGCGGGGAGCCCTATGCATCGCGCAGACTGGTAGCTCTATTGTCAGCAACAGACCCTCAGAAGAAAGCGCACGACATAGAACTGCTTCTTCCTCCATAGCTCCTGGATGTATTTGTAAGCTCCCATCTTGGCTCACCTGATGGCTGCCGCCAGAGGAAAGGAAGAACCATTAAAGACTTTTCTTGTTTCTTAGTGAAATGTCCAAATAATTAGCAATGCATTTTTAAATCCATGAGAAATTATTCTTATGCAGAGGTAAAAATTTTGAGAAAGAGTAAAATAAAAGTAAAATGTCAGAATTTTGAGAAAAAAGTAAAGGAAGGAAAATACTCGGTACAAGAAGAGTATATTATACATTTCATTTCCTCCCTACCACTTTGAATGGAGAAATGAAGGTTTTTTTTTGTTGTTGTTATTGTTGTTGATGTTTTTAAGACAGGGTTTCCCTGTGTAGTCCTGGCTGTCCTGGAACTCACTCTATAGACCAGGCTGGCCTGAACTCACAGAGATCCGTCTGCCTCTGCCTCCCGAGTGCTGGGATTAATGGTGTGCACCACCACCCAGTGAAAGGAAGTTTAAGTTAAGCAAATTTATTAGGTTTTCTGATTCTACAATAGAACACACTGGGTTTTTCATTCTTAACTTTTAGTTCGAACTTAAACTAAGGCCAGTCTTGTCTTCTTGGACACACAAATTATTTCCCAGAAAATGTTTTAAGGCCTACCTTTTCCTATAATTCAGTATGTGTAAAAAAAAAAAGTCACACATGGTTTCTTTGTGCCATGGCAAATAAGATGTTGATAAGATACAAAAATAAAATTATAACCATCTGCTTAATAAGATGATGCAGGACAGAGGTGAGTATAAGAGGAGATGTATCAATGTGCTCTTAACCCAAGCTCTTTCGGAAACCAAAGGACCAAAAGAAAAAAATTGTGCGTTTCTTTCAACCAAGCAGGTTGTAAGGTTGCAACCAAACAGTGAGTAATGTCTCTTAGCTTAGGTAGACGATTTCTTAAAATCAAAGTGAATGTGTTGCTTGGATGTTCTTTATTAAGTTCTGAGCAGACCAAAGCTTCAAGGAGATTTCGCAACGTGATTGAGCTGTTGTCTAAGACAAAGGAGGGACAGTAATATAAATCTAGGGCATTTGGGCTAGACGGCCGTGGATGGTGAGGTCATTTGAGCTAAGCTAGTATTTTATATTCACAGTTACTGTCTTCCTTTGCTCACCTCCTTCCTCACGGCTTTGTCAAGGACACCATTGACCTCTGGACCCTCCTGAGAGCAATGTCCTGTTACTGAAAAATTAATTCTAGCAAGAATGCTAAAGATCTGTGTTCAGCTTGTATTTTGATCCGCGGACTTTCTTCAGGCCGAAGGTGAGTCTGGTACAGAAGCTATAACATGAGGTGAGCTCTGCAGAGAATCTCTTTTTCCCAGGATCTTTGGATGAAATGAATACCTCCATGCTATTGTTTATTCCCAGTGCTTACTTGGAGTGAGAACAGAGGAGCTACACAAACATGAACTCCCCTTCTTTCTTTGGCTTAGATCAAATAGATAAGAAACGGGGATCTTCAAGCAGCCAAGACTCCTCTACAAAGCAGGAATGCGAACAGATCAATTCTTTCAGCTCTCCACATTCCCATGTTGATGGCTGACGGCTGGCGGAGGAGTTGGTGTAGGCTTGTGTGTATATGATTACACAAATGAGTCCCCTTCTTTAGGGTCTTGGGACGATTTGGTAAAGCCATTCTTTGTTTACTTCTTGCCTCGGGAGACAGTGTCATCAGCACAGGTTCTGCGATGTCCCAAGTCTTCACTCCAGCCAGATGGTTGTCATTAATCACTCCCCCAGGAACAGTGTGATTCTCCCAACATGACCTCTTTAAAGGTTATCAGCTAAGCTATGTTTCTTAAAGAATAATACCGTTTAGAGCACATAGAAGATCAACAGAACTTAGAGCATAGGGAAAGCTGTTGTGGAAATTCCATCTGATAGCCAATTGTACTGGGGCGGCTTGGCCCAACATGCATGATCTTCTCTGGGGAGATGTGACCTGATAAGAATAGGGTGTGAGGGGTTACGCCCCCTATTTTTTGGACAGTGTAGGAGCTGGCAGAACCACAGCTTGGGGCTTTCCCAACGCCTTTTGGGAACGAGGTTGCAATAGAAGTGGCAGAGAGCTGGTCCCCCAGTGGGAAGTGCAGAGCAGCTGCTCACGCAGCTGGGATTCCTCATTCTGTCTTGTAACCATTGTGCATGGCTTTTGATATTAATAAGAGGTAACACAGTCCCCAGACTTCCCTCTTTATAAAGTGACCTTCCTGTGGCAGAAAGTCTAGAGCAGAGGGCAACACTGCTTTGTAAATGAAGAAAGGAGAGTTCAAAGTAAATAGAAAGCCAGCGGTAGTGGCACACCTCTAAGGAGGTTAAGGCAGAAGGTTCAATGGAGGCCAGCTTTAGCTACACAGACCATTTGGGGCCTGCTTGGGACACCTGAGATTCTGTCTCAAACAAAAAACTAACACCCCAAAGTAAATAGATGTACCACAACCTTCTGAAGAGTTTATCCAAGGGGCTGGTGCGATGACTCAGCAGTTAAGAGTCCTTGTTGCTCTTCCAAAGGACATCAGTTTGGGTTCAGTTCCCAGTACCAACATGGTGGCTTACAACCATCCTTCACCCCGGTGCCAGGGGATCTGACACCCTCTTCTGACCTCCATAGCATCAGGCACACTCAAGATGTACATTCGTACATTCAGGGAAAACAGTCAGACACACAGACACACTACAAAAGATAAATCTTTTAAAACTTAAAACAGTAATAAAAGTTTATCAGAGTAACATCAGAAAGGTCTTCATTTCGTAATTTTAAATTTGTTTATTGCGTCTGGATGGTTAGCTTAAGATGTGTGTTTCTTCACAAAAAAATTCGTTCACATTAAGTTTCATTTATATTTCCAATTTAAACAAGGTTAAGGACACTGGTAATGCCCACTGTCTGTCCACTCCATGTTTCTTCAGGCTTGGTCCATCTTAAATTACTTTAATAGAGGTGAGTATCAGAAATGCATTATTAACTGTGCTAGCTTGTCATTCACGTTTTTCTTCAAGTTAACTGTTGCCAAATAAAATCCAAACTTTAAATTGAACAGTTTTCAGGCTTTTCCTTTGCCTCCGTGACAAAGGAGTGCCTGAGGAGTC
This sequence comes from Microtus oregoni, assembly GCF_018167655.1. NCBI lineage: Eukaryota > Metazoa > Chordata > Mammalia > Rodentia > Cricetidae > Microtus > Microtus oregoni. The sequence continues at coordinate 23,155 of NW_024544877.1, read as the reverse complement.
CGGGCACTGCTAGAGAAGCAGCTGGATTCCAAGCTTCACACCTGTGATTCCAGTACTTGGGGGGACCGAGGTAAGAGGATTGTCAGGAATTTGAGATTAGTCTGAATATACAGCAACATCCAGGCCAACCTGAACTACATCACAAGACGGATTCATTGCTCCCTAAGCCCCATCCCTAAGCAAAGGAAATCAATAAATAAAAGAAGTAAAGATTGTTGTGGGACATTATGTTATTAACTATGTAAAGATGTGTTACCTTTTTATGCTGCAGAATATTACTTTAACTGTGTAAAGGTGTGTGACGTTTATTTATGCCTCATTTGTTTAATGGTGTAAGGATGTGCCTTTAATTGTGTAAAGATGTAAAGATGTGTTGCGTCCATTTCACCTTGCCTGCCTAAGGCACCTGATTGGCCTGATAAAGAGTTGAATGGCCAATAGCTAGGCAGGAGAGGGATATGTGAGGCTGGCAGACAGAATAAATAGGAGGAGGATTCTAAAGAGAGGAGGAGAGAGCAAGGGAGAAAGAGAGGGGTGTGCCCCAGACCAGAAGTCAGGCAGCCACCAGCCAGACATGGAGACAGCAAGAAAGTAGGACATACATACATACAGAAAGAAAGAAAGAAAAAAAGAAAGGTAAAAGCCCCCAAGGCAAAATGTAGATGAAGAGAAATAGATTAAAATAAGAGCTAAGATAAGGCTGAATATTCATAACTAATAAGATGTCTCCGTGTCATGATTTGGGAGCTTGTTGGAGGCCACAAAAGATTACTGTGACGCTCCTCACTTTCTATAATCAAAGCGTATGCTTGACGGGAGCCACTTGGAGTTTTCCTCTTTAACCTTCTCAAGTTCACTGGTGTGTGACCTCCATGATCTTTTCTAAATGTGCAAAAGCCACCTGTTTGATAACATGATCCAGAATTCTGCTGGGGATCAGTGTCAGGCTCGCCGCCTCGCAGTTTCTGGAATCCACCCCTGGCCGCTTGTATATTTAGTTACCACCATCAGCATTTTCCATCTCTTACATGTTTAGCCAACTTCCATGTGGGCTGTAGCTTTGACCTTGCAGTGAAGTTCCGAGCATTTATGTGACTTCAAATGAAGAACTAATCGTTCACCTGTTCAGGGCAGTCAGTCAGCAACCTTTTGTATCAGGCAAGTCAGGCACACCAAAGGGCCAGCTCCTCTTTTCTGGCTTGGAGTCTATAGTTGGACTTTTAGGTATGGTGATGGTTTTGTTGCCTGCAGTTTGGAGTGTTCCCTCCTAGTAGACCAGCTTCCCTATTGATGCCCAGTGGATCCCAGTCTCTGGGACCCATGCAGGTCATGGAACTTGGAACTGAGTCATAGCTTTTAAAAAATACCCAGCTCTCTAAATGCTTGAACAGGATAGAAATTGGGATAGTCTCTCTCTCTCTCTCTCTCTCTCTCTCTCTCTCTCTCTCTCTCTCCTGAAAGAAAGAGATTATGCTGCATACAGCTTTTTTGGTCTAATAATGTGCCCATAAATCTGCTTAAAGTGAGCATGAGCAGCCAGGCAGTGGTGGAGCACACCTTTAATCCCAGCACTCAGGAGACAGGGGCAAGCGGATCTCTGTGAGTTCAAGGCCATCCTGGTCTACAAAGTGTTTCAGGACAGCTAGAGCTGCTTTACAGAGAAGCATTCCTTGGAAAACAAAAATGAAAACAAAACAAAACGAAAAATGGACATGAGCAAGTTTGGCTCCTACTCAGCTCTGCATACGGACCAGTCTATGTTAGCACTTGGCACAATACTTCCTGGTTACCAAGCAGAACATGAGAGTATGAAGCAGAGTGTGCATGCAAATAGACTTTATCAAAGAGGGGCCCATATCTATCTTGTTCTTAATTGTAGCTCCAGAGCTTACAAACAATACCTATTACTGTGTCGGGGGTTCCAGAAGTCCCTGATGACGAACGGTAGGAAGTCGAAGGAGAAGGGTACAGCTCAACGAGCTTGACGTGCTGAGAGACTGACCCACTCCGTGGGACAGCACTGCTAATTTTAGTCACCACCTGCTGATTGAAATCGAGCTCCAAATAGTCCTCCAGGCTTGTTGGAATTAGTGTATGCTCTACTTCAAAGCCAAAGAAATAGACGGGAGGCTTCAAGTTAGTCGTACGTAACCTCTGCGACCTTTACGGCAGCTGTGTCTTCATGCCTAGTACACGGTGAGGTGTGTAGCTGGAGCTCCTAGGTACTTGATGAGCCTGGAGACCTAGGTTCTCACTCAGCCCGGGCCACTAATTTAGCATAAGACAAGCGAATGCTTGCTCCTTAACTAGAGCTCCATTTCTTCCCATGTGCAACCAAGTCCTTAGGTCTGCTGCTGCCCCAAACCCAGAATCCCTTGCTTTCTCAAGAATTAGAACTAAAGCCAGCTGGATACACATAGCTTGTTGAGTACCATGGCATTTCCTGCCTAACAGGGGAGAGGCAACTGTCTATGCCCAGCAAGGGTAAACCCATGCCATTTGAGTTTGTTTAGGAACTGCATGTCTTCTTTCTGTTGTTGAGAAAAAGCACACTGCTGACCCAGAAGGATTTCAGCTTTATTCTCTCAGGAACCAACGGAGGGTAAAGCTAACTTCTTACTTGCCAGGGTGCCAGGCTTAGGGACTGAAGCTCAGTCAACTAAAGTGATGCAGGTTTCCAGAAAGGCTCTATGGCCGAGTACATGCATGCTGTCATACAGAACATACTCACAGAAGTGTCCTCGGTGGAGCTCAGAGTAAGTTTGACTGTGTTAACGGAAGCAGCTCCTGGGCCTTGGATCAGGAAGAGTGAGGACCATAAGGGACAGGCTTTCCTGTTTGTGGAAATAACCCCGAAGGATCTCCGCCCCACCCCCCACTGCCAGCCAGGGAGCATCTTCTAGTCATTCTTCTGGTGGGTCGGAGCTGGAGGAGGAGGGCACAGTGATCCAACTAGACTCCCTGAGAGTTCTCATGTATGTCAGAGACTATAGCAGTTTCTCGGAACCCCGGAGAATTATTTAATGTTGGTAGCATTGTCACTAAGAAAAACAAAACACAACATTTGTACCATTCGAGTTATCTGTTTGAGAAGTTGCTGGGCATTCGTCTCCAGTCTGCTTAATGGACCAGAGCCAGAGACTGTCGAGCTCTTTGAGAGTTAGTAGTTAGTGCTGTTAGTTTGAAATTAATGCGTTTCTGAGACAAGGTCTCCCCAGCTAAGGATGTCTCTTAATGTACTATGCAGCCAAGTGTGATCCTCCTGCCTGCAGCTCCCGAGTACCCGGACTATATTATATGCCACCATCTCCAGTTAACGTGGTGCTGGGGAACAAAACCAGGGCTTTGTGTATGCTAGACAGGAGCTTTAATAACTGAGACACAACCCAGCCTTAAAATTAATATTAAAGGGAGAAAAGTTGTCAGGATTAAGTGGCCAAGTTCACTGAAGTTCACATAGGATTTGGAAGGAGAAAATGTGAAATCCGCTCATGGAGTGACTGATCCCGGCCTCAAGGATGGCAGTGTGCCTTGCTAGTTTGGTGATGGAGTGCCCTGTTACTTTCTGAATTGCGCTGCTTCTCAATTCACTTCTTATCTCATTTAGTTATTTCTGATTTGATCTGGACCCCCCTCCAACTTTCCCCAAAGGACAAGGCAGCTTTCTCCTCTAGTTAATTTACAAAGCAGGGCCATTTTAAAAAGAACTTTCACTAGGCTTGCGCAGCAGGAGACAGCCTGACTGCTGGAGGGCGCCCCCCCCCCCCAGTTCTTCTCAGGAAACCATTCAATAGGACAAGTATTTAAGGGGCACCTGTGGGTAGCCCAGGGAGGCTACAAAAGAGAGAAAGGCTGTCTAGGGTTTTCTTTTTGCTTTGGTCCACTCCACTCCCAGGGCCTTAGGAACTTGACCGGGTAGGAGGGAGCAAAGGTGAGAACTGGAGAACAAAAGGGGAAATGCAGCAATTAGAAGCCCAGGAGTCTCCTATAGAAACTGCAAGATGGAGAGGTCCTTTCAGGGATCACCTCCTGGGCTTTCCACACTGGGAGCCAGAGGCCCCCAAGGATTCCGAATGCCAAGGGTGGAGTGGGGCTTGAAACTGAGGTAGAAAACGTCTTTCTTCTGAATGAAGATTTCGGTTGGGGTGGGGGGAGGCATAGGGAGAGCAGGAAGAGAACTAACTGTTATTGTTAGATCTGTCATTGTTATATTTAAACTGGTGCGTTTGAGTTTTAAGACTGAAATTGTGGAATTTCAAAGAGGACCCATGCTAATACAGGCTGCTTTGAGTTATACCCTGAAGAGGCCCTGAATAAACTTTTAGAGACATTTCAATGAGGGAACTTAGGAGGTTGACTGTTCCACAGTGCTACAATGCACGTGACACATGGAACCTAGATTTTTCTCGGGGCCTCATTTTTAAAAAGAAGCAAAGGGGGCAGGGTGGGAACAAGTCAGCTTAATTTTAGTGACAGTGGGGAAAGAAAGTTTCCTCCCAGCAAATTCCGGAATCTTATTCCGACTGCTTCTCTTTTTCCTTGCGTCTCGGGTTGAGATTTCTCCCTTTGCGAAGGCCAGGAACAGGCAGGTGAAGGACAGACAAGCAAAAGGCAAGAAGGCAGGAGACGGACAGACAGGCAGTGCAGCATGCAGAGGGACAGGCGGACAGGAGAGCGGGCAGGTGAGCAAGGGACTGCGGATGTAGAATGAATGGCAGCAATGGAGGCAAGCCTGCACGCACACAACATTTGCCTATTCTTTGCTATTTGTCTTTCACATCTTTACCAGAGCCACTTGGGCACATTCAGGGAAGCCTTCTCGATACTGGAGCCTTAGCTCAGTTGTTGTTGTTGTTATGCATTTAGCTAGCTGACTTTTCATTTCTGGGGGGAGGGGGGTGGGGAGAGGGAGAGAAGGTGCATACACAGCCCACGTGTGTGTAAGCTGGAGGTTGCCTGTCAGGTGTCTTCTTTGATTGCTCTCCACCTTCTTTTTGGGACAAGGTCTCTCATGGGAGCACAGAGTTCTCTGATTAGCTTTACTCGGGGAGCCAGAAGGCTCCAGGACTCTTCTTGTCTTTACCCCCTCAATGCTAGGGTTTCAGACGCACACCATCACACCCGACTTTTATGTGGGTGCTGGGGGATCTGAACTCAGGTCCTCATGACTTGGCAGCAGGCACTTTACTTACTAAGCTCTTTCTCTCTCTCTCTCTCTCTCTCTCTCTCTCTCATATATATATATATATACATATATGTATATATATATGCGATATATACCATATATATATGGGTACACACACATATAATAGCTTAGGTTACCTTTACTTGCATTTAGTAGCTGAGAGTGGCCTTGAACTCTATCTGCCTTCCTCCACCTCCCAAGTGCTGGGAAATGTTACCTACATGGGATGTGACTGGCAATAGGAATCAGCCTTTAAGAGTGGGGTTGATGGGCTGGAGAGATGGTTCTGATGCTGCCAACTCTAACAACCTGAATTTGGCCTCTGAAACCCAATTGAAGAAGAGAGTACTGACTCCTGCAAGTTGTCCTCTGATCTCCACATGCTCTTTGTGGTGCACATAAAACACGCACACATACACACACACACACACACACACACACACACACAATGTAACAAACAAACAAACAATAAAAGAGTGGGGTTGGTGACTCTTATTACCTGAACAATACTTAGCATGCTTGGAGCCTATAAAGAAAGGAAAGTGGCCCACAATCTCCCTAACCAAATTCATGCTCTATTTGTATTTCATCCTGCCTGGGGGCCATGATGGCAATGATGCACACACTAAAGAAGTCCGGGCATATGTTGCTTATAAGAACTTTCCTAAGAAAGGTACCCCTCCCAGGCCCCTCAACTGAGAGATCCCTTCTAACATCATCCATGATAGTAGAACTACCTCCACCTCCTTCCTCTCTGATGGCTCTAATGTGGCTGGGATTGTCCCCTCTTCTGTGTGTCCTGTGTCTCCCATGTCTGTCCGGCAGGTATGGCCAGCCAGGAGCAGTTGCACACACGTGCGCGTGCGTGCGTGCACACACACACTATGGGCTGCTGAAGCAGGAAGTGCTGAGTCTGGAGATTGCATTGTCCTCTTCAGAAACTGGGGTAGCCTGTGGAGGTTCCTTGACCCCAGTGGCCCCAGGCTGACCCCCTGCCAGAGGAGAGGAGCCAGACTGCCAAGAATGCAGTGGAATCCTGCTGAGCCTGGAGCCTCCGTGGAGAAAATGAACGGAATGCCATTTGTTATGACACACTGGCCTCAGTGCTGAAAAGCTCTTTGGGCTTCAACAAAGGTAGGGAGCGGGAGCGTTGTTTCAGGACTAAGGGTCTTTCTGATCCAAGCTCACTTCAGCCTGTCTCAAAGGGAAGACGCCACAAGGAGAGGCAGCAATGCTGTCCAGATGACTTGAACTTGAAAAACCTCCCATCCTGTCTCAGTCTTGAGTCTGGTGTTGAATTTGCTGTGGAACAGTAATGCCACGAGACCCATCACGCTGTTCCGCAGTTTTTCTTACGTGGATGCACTCACTGAGGTGTGGTGTGTAGTGTAGGGCAAGTAGTTTCAAATGGACACTTTCAGATATCAGTACTTTTATTTAGAAATTTTCATCATTCTTACTAATTTTCATTCACTTCAGGAGATCTTCTGGTGATGGGGGGAACAAGGGTTCTTGGAAAGAAAATCAAAATTGCATTGGAATAGCCTAACACATGCCCAGTTGGTAGGCATTTTAAAGTCAAAACTTTCTCTCCCCCACCTTAACATAACGTGGAGGGGCTAGTGAGGCAAAGGCAAGTAAAGGTGCCAGTTACCCAGCCTGATGACATAAGTTTGATTCCTTGGCCCCACATGGTGAAAAGAAAGAAATGACTCCAGCAAGTCATTCTCTCATCCCCACGTATATATCACAGTGCGTGCACAAGTAAATAAAATGTGATCCATTAAGTTAATTAATAAATAATAGCAATAGATAAATATTTATTAAGTAATAAATAAATCGAAACTAAATTGTAGTCCTGGTGATATCTCCAAGGATGCTTGACTGCTATGGTGAGATGTGGAAACTGAGGCCACAAGCCAGTGCAGGGAGCAGCCAGGGCAGTTAAATTATTCGAATAATAATAATCCTGTTAGCTGACATAGAGAGCAAATTGTGCCAGGGAGTTCTCTAAGGGACTGGAACATATGAATCTCATTGCACTAAGTGCAGTCACAAAGACAGGTGTCATTAGTCTTCCCAGTCTCCAAAGAAGGAATCTGGAGCAGGGGGTGCTCAGTCTCTGGCCTAAAGCTGCACAGCTAACGTGTATCAGAGCATAGACTCGAACCTGTAGTTCCCCAAGTCCTAATCCTGGTTCCAATCTTTCTTACCCCTTGGAACAATGAAAAAACATACTCGTGAAATTAGACACTGGTTCCCACAGACCTCTGTCACATTCCATGTTAATTCTTTAAGACATTTATTTGGTGGCGGTCGTGGTGTGTGGGAGTGCATGTGAGATGGTGGGGTGTAAGATGAAAGAGACTTTTCAACGTACCATCCTGTTCCTGCCCTCATAGTATTTATTTATATTCTGTAGTGATAGACAAATGTGTAAATACTTAATAAAGTACAATGGCTAAAGGACCCAGGGGAGGTGCTGGAAAACTATGGGGGATTCAGAATCTCAAGCTAATACAAAAAGAGAGGGGGTCAAGCCCGGCAGTGGTGGCGCATGCCTTTAATCCCAGCAACTGTGAGTTCAAGGCTAGCCTGTCTACAAGAGCCAGTGCCAGGACAGACTCCAAAGCTACAGAGAAACCCCATCTTGAAAAACAAACAAAAAAAGAGGGGAGGGGGCAAAGAAAGCCTCCCTCATGATAATAACATAAGCAGTAACGGGACTCTTGTCCAAGCAGAGCAGGACTGCGGAAGGCAAAGCCTGTGTGAATAGGACATAGGCCCTGGAGGACCTTGAAACAGTGAACATGAAGCTTTGAAAACATTTGGGCTCACATGTTTGAATGGATATTTAAGAATTTCCTATTTTAAACAAGATCTCTTGAGTAAATTGGGAGCATGGGGACCATGGGAGAGGGTTGAAGGGGAGGGGAGAGGGAGGGGGGTCAGAGAAAAATGTAGAGCTCAATAAAATCAATTAAAAAAAAACAAAAAAACCAAACCAAGACAACAACAGCAATAACAAAAAAAAATTCCTTTTTTACCTGTAGGTGATAAGGACTGATTTTGTGCCATGTTAATGTTCTGGGAATTAAGATGTGGGCATCTTCAGAACACAGCATCGCTTATCCTGCCAGATGTGTTCTTCTTTAACCCTCTCCGTTTCTTAACCACCTAAAGCAAAATGGCTGTCCATGATGATCTTGCTTTGAAATCTCTTAGGAGACACACCTCTACTGTGTCTGTGAAATATTTTCCAGCAGAGTATAACTGAGGAGGGAAGGCTGCCTTTGGATGTGTGTGGCACTATTCCACAGGCTGAATAGAACCAGGAAGTAGAGACAGTGAGCTGAGCATCAACATTCGTCTCTCTCTGTCTGCTACCTGACTGCAGATGTAATGATGTGACCAACTACTTCATGCTCCTGCCACAATGCCAAAGGGAGTCTGTGAATGGGGACTACTCAGTTTGTTTCCTGGCTGCCCAGACCCGAATAATCACACAGAAACTATTTCAATTACAACACGGTTAGGCCTATTAGCTCAGGCTTCTTATTAAGTAATTCCTTCATCTTAAATTAACTCATTTCTATTATTCTGTGTATCAATACAAGGTTGTGGCTTACTGGAAGCTACATGGCGTCTGTTTGACTCCTTCTACTCTCTATCTCTGTTTGTATTTCCCACTTGGCTTTACTCTGCTAAACCATTGGCCGAAACAGCTTTATTCATTAACCAATAAAAGCAACACATATACAGAAGGACTTCCCATATTGGAAGTCTTTTCTTCCTCAATATGCTTTTGTCAGATATTTCTCAGAATGAGAAAAATAATGAAAGCAGTGCTCATCAGCTATAGCTCATAGATATTCTTCCGGGTACAAGAAGTACTTGGTGACCATGCCCAGCCACCCAGGCAATCCTGAACACAAGCATAGTCATTGATCTCTGAGGTCAGCCATTGGGCCTCTGCTGAGCTCAGAACTAAAAAAAACCTCAAAGAACTTAACTGAAAAGAGTTCACTGAGCTTCAGATGACTTGTCCCTGCCGTCCAGATGCTTCCTCATAATCTGAGAAAGACAGAGAGATGAACAATGCAAGGGGAACTCACAGTACCATGTGTTAATGTCCCCATGAATGAAAAGCAGCTTCTGTCCTTGTGGGAGGCCGAGAGGTGCTAAGGAAATCTAATGAAAAGCAGAACCAAGAGCTAACATATTGAAAACTTTAAAATTAGTGTGTATTAGTTAGTTTGCTTGATTCTTAAATTGTTTTATTTTATAAACTCTATTATTAAAAATACATCTAAAATAAGAATACCTCAAAAATAAAAATACCTCATACCAGCCCTAACCAGACTCAAATTCTGTGCTACTCAGTGAGTGTCTATACAGTTAGAATAGGCATTAGTTACTTTCCTGTTGCTGTGGTGTAGGAGGTCCTTCTTTCTATGTGTTGCTTTCATTGGTTAATAAAGGAACTGCTTTGGGCCTATTGCAGAGCTGTAGGGGAACAGAGCTAGGTGGGGAAAACTAAAAGGAAATCTGGGAGAAGGAAGTGGAAAGAGACGCTATGGAGCCGTCGCCAGAGTCAGACATACCGCAATTTTGCTGTTAGGCCACGACCTCATGGTGATACACAGATTAATAGAAAGGGATTAAATTAAAATGTGTTAAGAGTTAGCCAATTGCTGGGTGGTGGTGGTGCACGCCTTTAATCCCAGCACTTAGGAGGCAGAGGCAGGCGAATCTCTGTGAGTTTGAGGCCACCCTGGTCTACAAAAGCTAGTTCCATGACAGACACCAAAGCTACAGAGAAACCCTGTCTCAAAAAATAAAAATTAGCCAATAAGAAGCTAGAGCCAATGGGCCAAGCAGTGATTTAATTAATACAGTTTCTGTGTGGTTATTTTGGGTCTAAGCTAGCTGGGTGGCAGGAACCAACAAGCTACCCTTCTCTTACATTGCTGAGATAAAACACTATCACCAATGCCATTTAAAGAAGAAAGAGTTTTTTTGGGGGGTTTACAGTTCCAAAGGACTAAGAGTCCATCATGGCAGGGAAAGTGGAAGGCATGGCAACCAGGGTAACAAACTAAGAACTCACATCTTGAATGGCAGGCAGGAAGCAGAGAGAGCGAACTCTAAATGGCATGAGTCTTTAATCTCTCAAATCTTACCTCCATTGATATATCTTTTCCAACAAGGACACACATCCTACGCATCCCCAAGTAGTACCACCAGCTGGGGACCAAGAATTCAAATGCCCAATGCTATGGGGAACATCTTACTCAAGCTAATACATAATGTAAGCATTTTGCATTCATGAGCTCATTTAATCATCCCAATGAGTATCACTATACCCATTTTATAGATGAGAAAACAGGCACAGAGAAGTTAAGTGACTTGTCCAAAGTCATCCAACTAGCAAGTGGCATAATTATTGGGATCCAAATCCTAGCTGAAGGACTTGAAATTCCATGCTTTTCAACCTGGTGTTAGAACACTTCCTAAATGAAAATTTTGCACCTAGGCTGATGGGTTCCCTAGCTGGTCCTGGCTTCAGACTCTGAATGATTTGTTCTTAAAATTGACCTTGAGCTGTAGCTTGTGATTTGCCATTCTCTTGCCAGCAAAGGTTTGGGGGCAGCAAAGAGCTCAGAAGGTTCCTGTAAACAGTTGCTGGCTGCATAGCAGTCCCTTGGGAATGACAGGGCTTAGAACCTAGCTGTTTTCATCTCTTATTCCAGCCCAGGAGGCTCTCTGATGTACAAACTGCTTTTCTTATTTTATCAAAAGTGTGTGTGTGTGTGTGTGTGTGTGTGTGTGTGTGTTGAGGGGGGGGGCATGAAAGCAAATAGGGTGATGAAAATAAAAATTGATTGATGCTTCCCTGAAACAAAGTGCATTGCTCTGGGCACTGTGAACTCTCTGCCTCCATTGAGGGAGTTAACGAAGAGCTGATTTAGAGAAAACCTCTTGCCTGCATAGTGGACTCGCTCATTTGAACCCCACCCATCTGAATCTCAGACTAAAACTGCTGCTGCTCTAGCTCAGAATGAGTGGTTTGTGGAGCAAATTAATAGGGTTAACGCAAATGCCTGGAAGAATTAGAGAGAACCAATGTCTCAGCACCCCCTCGAGCACTGCTGAGATGTAGATGCTGACATAAAAACCATGCCGATTAAAAGTCATTCTGACTTTCTCTGCGAATGCCTCATAGAGTTCTGCACGGTCATTTGTTTCAGTTGGACCTAAGAACTGTACGGAATAACCTTGGCACCAGCTTGTGGGGTCTGGCCGAACCTCACCTCTGTCTTAGATCACTTTGTATATGCATATAATAAGCTTTAGGGCATCAGTGCTCCTTGACATTCAGTTTAGTTATTTTATCAACTGTTTTTCAAAGGCGTCTTTCAAAGACTTCCTCGCCTCATATTTCATGCTATTATTTGAAATAGACGCATTTTGAATACTGAGCAGCTGAATCTCTGGAAAGAAAGTAGGTTTTGAACGGTGTGGTCCTAGTCTAACCTTCCCTCTGATGATTAGCTATCTGCTTTCAATCTTTTTTCCTTAGATTGATTTTATTTTATGTGTAGGAGTGCTTTGCATGCATGTATGTCTGTGGACCGTGTATGTGTCTGGTACACATAGAGAGTGGAAGAGGAACTGGAGTTACAGATGGATGTGAATCACTATTTGGGTGCTGGGAACTGAACCTAGATCCAACTGCAGGAGCAACACATGCTCTTAACTGCTGAGCCATTTCCCTGTCCCCCTACTGGGCTCTCCAGTCTGCTACTCAGGTGTCACTTCTTCCATGAGCCATTTTCTAATGGCCCGGAAGAATGAGACAGCCTAGTCCTGTAAGCCTGTTTAACCTGGGGCAGACATATTTCCAGCACCCGCCCTGCTGCTGTAGCTGCAGCTGCAGCTGCAGCTGCCGCTGCCTCTCCTCCTCCTCCTCCTCCTCCTCCTCCTCCTCCTCCTCCTCCTCCTCCTCCTCTTATTTTGCTGTTGTTTGAGACAGGTTTCTTTCTGCAGCCCTGGCTGTCCTGGAATTTGCTCTGTAGACTAGGCTGGCCTCAGATTCAGAAATCTGCCTGCATCTGCCTCCCTGATACTCTTCTTTTTTAATGATTTGTTTATTTTTATTTTATAATTTAAAGTTGTTTTTGTTTGTTTGTTTGTTTGGTTTGAAACAAGGTCTAACTATGCAGCCCTGGCTGGCCTAGAACTCACTATGGAGACCAGGCTAGCCTCCAACTTACAGAGATCTGATGGTCTCTGTCTCCCAAGTGCTGGGATTAAAGGTATACACCACTAAGTGTGGTTTATTTTTATTTTATGTGTGTGTTTTGCCTGCATGTATGTATGTACACACTGTGTATGCCCGGTACCTGGTACCCAGAGAGGCTAGAATAGAGTGTCAGAGTTCCCTGGAACTGGAGGTACAGAAGGTTGTGAGCCACCATGTCGGTGCTGGGAATTGAACCTGGATCTTCTGTAAGAATTTAAGTGCTCCTAACCTCTGAACCATCTCTCTATTCCTAGATTTATTTTAAGACAAATATTTGTGTTCTTTTTAATTATGAGTGTGATGTTTGTCTGTTTGTAGGTATGTGCATGTGAGTGTGGGTGACGATGGCAGCCGGCAGAGGCGCTGCATCCTTCTAGAGCTGGAGCTTTAGGTGGTTGGAAGTCATCTAATGTGGATGCCGAGAAATGAACTCAGATCCTCTGGAAGAGCAGTACTTCACTCCAGGGAAGGGGATCTTTCTGAATTTTTAATGAAAAATTTAATGATTTAATTTATATAAGTACTACCTGAGAATAGTTTCACTGTTTAGAAAACAGGAGAAGAAATTTCTCTTTGATTTTCTTTCCTTCCTTCCTTCCTTCCTTCCTCCCTCCCTCCCTCCCTCCTTCCCTCCCTCTCTCCCTTCTTTTTAGTGGGTTTCATTAGTCCAGTCGGGCCTTGATCTCAGGATGTACCAGATGATGACCTTGAACTGCTGGTCCTCCTGCCTTCACACCCAGAGTGCTGAAATTCCAGGCATGTACATTTAAGTCTGGCCTATGCAGTGCTGAAGATGGAACCCAGAACCTCATGCATGCTAGGCAGACGCTCTACCAACTGAGCTACAGTTCTACGACTTTTCTAATCTAATTCCCTGCATATTTACCCATATCATTTTGAACCTTTTATTTTTAGTTATAAATCCAAGCACATGATATTGGATTTTCCATCTGAAGCATCTTTTAAGTGTATGCAACAACAGCATTGCAGGCATTACAGTGCTGGCTCTATAATCCCTGGGATTTTTTTTCATCCTGTAAAACTGAAATTTTATGTCCATTAAACACCACACCCTATCAGTACTCCCAACCTTGGCAACAGCAATTGTACTTTCCGTTTCTGGGGATTTGACTATTTCATATATCTCTTATAATTGGAACCAAATATTATTTGTGTTTTTGTGGCCAGCTTATTTTTTTTTAGTGTAATGTCCTCCAGGTTCATTCATGTTGTTAAATATGTCAAAATTCCCTTCTCTTTAAAAACCTGAGTAATGTTTCATTATATTTCCTATGTCTATGTCTGCCTTTCATTTATGAACCCTTTAGAGAGATTATTAGTTCATGTATTTATAACACTTTTGATTTTTTGGAGCAACTTTCACGCTATTTTCCATAGTAACTGTACAATTTTGCATTGCCACCAATAATACACGGTACTTCCATTTTCTCCATATCCTTGCTGACAGGTTACCTTTTGCTTTTTCAAAATAGTGTCTGTTATAACAGATGAGAAGTAATAGCCTACTATGGTCGAGGTTTACATTTCCATGATAATTAGAGATGATAAACAGCTCTTCATATCTCTGTTATCTCTTTGTATGTAGAATATCTAAGTTCTTTCTGCATTTAAATATTGTTTTCTCTCCTAAGAGTTGTAGGAATTCCATATGCAATACATATATATACATACATATATAATAGATTAACACTTTGTCAGATACATATTTTAAAAATACTTTGTCCCATTCTGTACATTGCCTTATTTTGTGGTTTTCTTTACTGTATAGTTCCACTTGCCTATTTTTCCTTTTGTGGCTGGGGTTATCAAAATAAACCCAACTAGTTTTATAATGTTAACTTTTTAAGCTAGAACTTGCTGAAGTAATTTAACAGATTTTTGTATGGATCTTTAGGACTTTTTCTACATGTCATTCACAAATAAAAGATACATTTTACTCCCTTTGTCTTGCCTAATTAATCTGGCTTGGACTTCCAGGAATATGCTAAACGGTGGAGACAAGAATGATCATCTTTCTTCTTTGTCTGATCTTAAGGAGGAAAAAAAAAACCCAATCCTTTCACTATTGAGTGTATTATTAGTTGTGAGCCTTTTCTTTCTGGCGTTTATTCTTTTGAGGTAGTTCCTTTCTATTCACAGTTGGTTGTTTTTAGTATGAAAGAGCGGAATTTTGCCAAATGTTTCTTCTAAATCAATTGAAGTGATCATGTTGTTTTTCTTTGTTATACTTATATGGTGCATTATGTTAACTTGCGTCTATTGAGCCACGTTTGCACACACGTTATAATTCCAACTCCATTATGGCATATTCAGTAGTCTCTCCTTATCGACGCTGGGTGTATTTCAAGATCCCCTGCAATGCCTGAACTCACTGAGCTCAGTGCCTGAACCCTATAATTCAGCCTGTTTCCCGCTTTAAGCACTTATCTTGCACTGCAGCTGGAACTTTTGCATTTGGAAGTATGTCAAAATGATCACAAACTTTTTCATTTCTCATAATTGCATAGCTATAAAATTCATTCTTGCTGTATCTCTTAGCAACCTCAGAATTTTTTTCTTCACTTCCCTTCCATTCAAGGGAACACTTTCCAGCTTCTCTTTGGCATATTAGAATCGCTAGGATCAGTACTTTTTGGTTTGATGGTTATTATCAATTAAAATCAGAGTTACTTGTGTGCGTTGTGGGTGCACACCTGCAATCTTAGCACTTGCAAGACAGAGATGGGATGACTGTCGTAAGTTTAAGGCCTCTATAGCAAGTTTGAGGCCAGCCAAGAATTCATAGAGAGGTCCTCTTTCAAGAAAAAGTAAAAATAAAAAGAGGTACTTGTGTAGAAGCAAAATAGTTGACTTCACAGCTAAGATAGCAGTTGAATAACGATAGGCTAGCTGTCTATACAGTGTGGATACATTGGTGTCTTAGGGTTTTTTATTGCTGTCAAGAGACACCATAGCCACTGCAACTCTTAGAAATAAAAACATTTAATTGACGTGGTTCACAGTTTCAGAGGTTCAGGCAATTATAATCATGAAGGGGAGTGTAGCAGCATGCAGGCAGATGTGGTGCTGGAGTTGAGAGTCTTACATCTTGACTCAGAGGCTACAGGAAGTCAACTGGCTGTCCCACTGAGTGAAGCTTGAAAAAAGAGACTTCAAAGCCCTCCCCAACGGTGACACACTTCCTCCTATAAGGCCATACTTCTTAATAGTAACACTCCTTTTAGGGGCCATTTTCTTTCAAAACACCGCAGTTGGACCAAGAAAGGATTCATGCTAGGGCTGGGACAGAGCAGGATGGAATAAAACTTTCTCATACAATTCAGAACAATACATAATTTAAAACTTATGAGCTGTTTATTTCTGGAATTTTCTGTTTAATATTATCAGATCCTCTTTGACCATAGGTGACTGAAACCATGAAAATCAAAACTGCATATGTGCTTTTAATGTGCTGGAGAATTCCATTCTCTAGGATTTTATTAAGATTGTCATCATTTTTTAGAAAAGATATTGGTTTGTTGTTTTCTTTTTTATTGCCTCCTGTCTGGCTTTGATATCAGAGTAAGTAGTGTTGGCTTTATTGAATGAGTTTGGAAGTTTTCCCTCCTTTCACTCATAGGCTTTTGATGCATTTATGTTGGTTTAGATATCTACAGAAATATAGAGTTTTGATTGGAGGGTTTTCTCAAAGCCTAAGTGATAACATATCATGCAAATGTTTTCTGGGTTTTTTTTTTGGTCATGTGATCGAATAGTTTGGAGAATCATACATATTGAACCTTCCTTCAGTCTTTAAACTGGCACACAGTCTTCAGTTTTATTTGTTCTGTGTATCTAGCCTCTAGGTGTCAGAATGGGAAATATAGGCTCTGGACACAGATGTTACAATTCTGTCCAGGCTTCTGCCTCAGGGATCTTATATGCTAGCTGGATATGAAAGATGGTAATTTGGTTCTGACAGCAATTCCTGACCATAATAAATGGTTTGAAGAATATTAAAGGGTTTTGTGATAATAAGCTATGAAGACAGACAAGTTATGTAGAGGATTCTGAGAAGGTTCTTCTAAACAGACAGTTTTTCTGAGTTTTGTTTTTCTGAGATGTGATGTAATATAGTTCAGGCAGTCCTCAAACTAACTATAACTTTGAACTCTTGATCCTCCTGCCCCTACTTTTCAACTCTTGTGGCTACAGGCATGCTATAGCATGCCAGGTTAAAGCTGAATATTCAAGGAGAGCTCCATAGGGCTTGTAAATGTTCAATGAATGAATGTATATACTAATAAATATTAACAGAACTTATCTGCAAAAATAAATTGATTTTAGCTATAAACATCTTCCTCTTTTCTATTTTAAAAGTTTTATTTTTTTGTGTTATGTGTATGAGTGTTTTGCCTGTGTGTGTATATGTACCACATGTGTACCTGGTTATCTGTTGTCTTAGCTAGGACTTTGCTGTGATGAGATACTATGATCACAGAAAATCTTACAAAGGAAAACATTTAATTGGGTGCTTCACTGTTTCAGAGGTTTATTCCATTATCATCATGGTAGAAAACATGGTGTTATGCAGGCAGACATGGTACTGGAGATGGAACTGAAAGTCCAATATCTTGACTTGCAGGAAACAGGAAGTGGGCTGAGACACTGGGTGTGGCTTGAGCATATATGAGAACTCAAAGCCTGCCTCCACAGTGACACACTTCCTCCAACAAGGTCATACTTACTCCAACAAAGCCACACCTCCTAATAGTGTCACTCCCCTTGGGGACCATTTTCTTTCAAACCACTGTACCTGTGAAGGCCAGAAGACTGCATTGGATCCCTTGGAATTGGAGTTACAGATACAGATGTCTGGGAACTGAAAAAGATGATTCTTAACCTTGAGCCATCTCT
The DNA here is from genome assembly GCF_018167655.1 of Microtus oregoni. Taxonomy (NCBI): domain Eukaryota; kingdom Metazoa; phylum Chordata; class Mammalia; order Rodentia; family Cricetidae; genus Microtus; species Microtus oregoni. Next base: position 5,747 of record NW_024544877.1, on the reverse strand, counting down.
TCAATAGCCCTCCTTCTTTTCTTGAGTCAGGATCTCAGAAATCTCAGGGTAGTCTCAAACTCCCCATAGAGCTGAGGGGCTTGAGCTCCTGATCATCTTACCTCTATCTCCCATGTTCCAGGAGTACAGGCATATGCCACTTTACCCCCACTAAGCACATGGTTATGGCTCTATGTTGTACTCCGATAACTTTACATGACCAGAGTTGTCTATAGAAGGCTAACTGCACACCAATGATGGGTCACTGAATGGGTTAATGTCTGATATCTCAAGAGAAGATGGTGCTGCAATAGAAGAAGCGGTTTATATGTGAGTCAACATTGAAGGCCAGGAGTTATATAGTGTTGGATAACGTAAGAGTTTGATTACTCCTGTGCTAAGGGGGGAATTTGAGAAATGCCGTGTCATGAGCTGACTATGGCTAAACTCAGCTGCACTCTCTCTGCTACCTGGCATAGGGAGTCATGGAAGTGCCCCTGCACGGAAGGTTGAGCAGAGAAGGAGGGATGAGATGAAGGGCACAAGGAAAGCAAGAACAGCAGGAAAAGCCTCAGACTTGCACAGAACAGGCAAGAACAGCAGGAAAAGCCTCAGACTTGCACAGAACAGGCTGCAGCTGAAGTCTACGGCTCCCTCTGCATGTCTGACAAAGAATGGACTTGCTCCTTCCTCTTTGACCTTTTTGGGGTAGGCAGCATAGGAAACTATAGCTACCAGGAATAAATGGCCAGAACATATTGTGGCTCTGTCACTCAAAGGTTGGCAGCTTCTTTCCCAGGTCTTTGTGAACAACTCTCAGTGCCCATGGGGGATCTGGTTGATGTATAATGACTCACTAACCCACAGGGGGTTTTCTCTTTGGATCCTAAGTAGAGACTACACATACATAGATCTCTGTGTGTAGGTGTCTAAACGCCCCAGCCCCCGCTGAAGCCCATTTCACAACGGTAGCCCTTTAAACACTTGCTTATAATCAACCATGGATTTCACCAACTTGAGTCTGAATTATAGCGTCATTAAATGACCAGGATTGGGATTTGGGCATCTTGGGTCACAGATTGTGACATTTTGTGTGCCTCCCAACTTCTCTGAGTGGTAGTTACCTCATGTGCAAAATGATGACACTAAATTAAGTTATCTCAATGGCTTCCTTCACTGTGAGTCAATGATTATAGGCCCTTTAAACGCACATAGATAGTCCTCTGGGGCCTGTTTATACAAACCACAGAGGTCAAATGGGCTCAGTCCTCTTGAGCTGGGAGGAGTAAACACAGTATATTATTTACAAGACTGCCTAGACTTAGAAGCAGTTGAGTTTGTCCAGTATGCAACAAAGAAGGAAACTCGGCAAACACAATTAAATATGAAGTGGTAAGAAGAAAAAAAGATCAAAGCCTTAGATTCTGAGTCCTAGTTTCATGGTGCAGCTGTCAAGACTCCCGCCACTCCTGTGAGCTAGGGACAGGAGCTGTGCGGGGATGGCTGAGTGCAAGCCATGGAGCCGGGGCCCTGGTTAATGGCTCTTCCCTCCATTTTCCTTTTGTGAGCACAGCCAGCTGAATCCTCACAGCCAGGCGACCCTCCCATCTAAATGCTTCTTTGTTCATTCAGGCCAGATTGCCACAGAATGGGACGATGGCTCTAGTGGTCAGTATTTGGAATATTTCAAAATTTTCCACTTTGGACTTACTTGCTCTCAGTGTTGTTGTGAAAACCTAGAGATGGATGTGTCCTTCCCACATCCAAGGTACCGTTAGTTAAAGGCATGTTTTCGGTGTCACGAATCAGAGAAACTAAAGGGGTTTACAACCTGTCTTGTCGCTGAAAAAGTGTGTGTGTGTGTGTGTGTGTGTGTGTGTGTGTGTGTGTGTTGGGGATGGGGAATTCTGTGAGTTTTTTTTTGTTGTTGTTACAGTCTATTTTAAAAAAGAATGGCAGTTTAGAATGTTCTGCTTTTAATTTTGATAGCACTATGTCTAGAGCTGGCAGCTAATGGCAGGTGCCCCTCGACAGGTTTCCCATTTCCCATAGGTCACGAAATGGTGCCAAAAGTCCTGGGCTCTAAAACTGCATGAGTTGCCCCTGCTAAAGTGGGAGACCTGGGCCCTTTTCCCTACCCCTCCAGATACCACCAGTAGTCAAAAGGTTGGGTCCTGATGAAGCTGCCTGTTCTTGTGATAGAAAGCCGCTGTGAGGGTGAGGCCCTGCTGCCCGGGCCTAGTTGCCATGGGTAAGGTAATGCCAAGGAGAATCAGCTGAGAAATTAACCCCCAGGTATCATGCCGTGACTCTTTAGAACTTCACCCTAAAAAAAAAAATGATGTTCTGGAGCTGCTAGACAGACAAGGAGATGGACAGATGCCTCTGATGCGTGGGGGCGTCCGAGGGCAAGGAATGCATGCACACAGGGCCCAAGGAAGAGAGGGAGGCAGAAGCCGGCAGCAACACAGCTTGGGGCATTAGAGTTCCCATTAGAGCACACCTGTTTTCTATTTCCCCCTTAGGTTGTTCTCAGGGTAGTGGATGGGACGGTCCAGAAGGCCTAGCACATACTTGCATCTTGCCCTGTCTTGTTTTGGTCAGCTCTAGCCCTGAGATTGCCATTGGAATTTAGATTCCACTCTCCTCGCGCTCTGGCGCAGGTACCCTCTCCTTTCCCCCCTTTCACTCTGACTGTGCGCTCGCCCTCCTGTTCTCTTCTTTTTGCATCCCCTCCCCATTTTCCTAGTGGCTCCTCCCCTTTACGTGTCCTGAGGCCCCTCTTTTGTGGTGGTTCTAAGAAAGCAGGGGTGGGTGGGAGGTGGCGCTCTCTTTTCCTGGAGCAGGGTTGCAGTTATAAAGACAGGGCACGAATGGGAAGCCTTTCTCAGCAAAGCTGACAAGGGACCCAGAGCTTTTTGTAATTTTTCAAATGCGGTTCCCCCCCCCCCCCCGATGTTGTCCTCTTGGGCCTTGCATGGAGATGCTTTCGATGGAAGGTTCCCTGTTTCACACATGGTTTCACTAAGGTCATGCTAATGGTATTTTGTCCGTTGGGTAAGATTTGTAGATTGCCCAGACTGTCAGACACAAGGCGGCGGGGCGGGGGGAGGGGACGGAGGACGGGGGTGGGGCGAGATGTACTTTCTGTTTACTAGTCCAAAGTGAAATGTGCTTTATAGATCCCAAATGTAGCTCTGCCCTGCCAGCTCTTCACGGCTCCAGTTAACTTCCTAAACACTGCTCTCTTCAGGCCCCGTGACAAGTTATAATAGCAAGTGGCAATGTTTGCCAAAGGGTGGCAGAAACAGTAGTGTACTTGCTGAGACTTTGGCTCTGAGCAGGTGAGCACAGTTTCTGCCAGCATCCCTTTGGCGACCTGCATGTAGTCCCTCCAGCTCTGTCCCTGCCCCCCCCCATGCGCTCCCCCCCTCCCTCTTTTGGTAGCAGTTTGAAGACCTTGCTAATTGCCCAAGGCAAATGATAGAAGACAGATTTTGCAATGGAAGGCTTTGTTGTTGCTAACATTGTGGGCATTGTTTCTGAGAGTTTGTTGTTTTTGGAGGCGGCTAGGAAGGAGGAGGAATGCAATGAAGTCTTTCCAGCTAGATCTCTGGGAGCTGTCGGGCCAACACCTGCCCCAGCCAGAGACCCATTCTGTTTTGCTCTTTCTCTGCCGCCTGCTTCTTGGTATACACTGCAGCCACCCAGAGGTAAACAGGTTCTGAACCGCTTGCAGGCCCCTGTTGGCTTCCTTGCCATGCATTTGTACACTTCAAAAGAAAAATTAAAAGTAAAACAAAGCAAAGTTCCAGGGAGGCTCCTAGGAGCATTTCCTGACCAGCAGGGGGCTAGGGTATGTACTAATGACCTGTAAAGTCCCTTTGACCATAATCAGGCCTGAATCCTTTGATGCCCGTGGATCCCAGAAAAGATAAAAGCCTAGGATTTCTTCAAGGAGAGGAAATTAGTCATAAATGTTAGTGTTCACTTGTGAAGTTCTGAAGATTACTGGAAACTTCTCACTTCAGCAGGATGTCAGACAAAGCCTGTTTATGTTACTACTCAAAGATGAGGTCCAGTACAGGACTGGGGGGGGGACTTCCTCGGAATCTGGCATTTCTTCAGATAAACACTAGGTGGCATGGAGAACTTAACAAATAGAAAACGCTAACTATCATAAATTGAAATATAGAGAATGACCCTCTGGTCCTATTTGAAGCAATTGTGTAAAACCTCCCTGTCAAAGTTCGATGGAAAACTTCAACAACCTAACTAATGTTAGTTACTGAAGCATTACAAAGAAAACCCAGCTAGAGAATTTAGTCCCTGCCCCAGCCCCCGCCCCCGCCCCATCTCTCCTTACAATCCTTTCTGAAGTATCATTTTATAAAACATGATGATAAATTCAAAATATAATTGTTACCATGACTAGATTCCTTAATAGAAAACAGCCTATTCCTGTCAGCGTGGACGTGGTTTTCATTTGAGCAGCTCTGACAGGCTTTATGAAATCAACCAACAGGGAGGGGGAGGGAGAGGCACAACACACTCAGATCCCTCCTCCGCAAGCATCCCTTTGGACTGAAAGGCAGGCTTCCTCCCACCTTTTGACATTCCCAATCTGTTCCCTTCTCGGTGGTTAGGGCTGGGGAGAGGAATGGGTGCTACAAGTGAGCAGGTGTCCTTGCTCCAGCTGGACGCTTAGATCCCTTCTGACAATACCACAGCCTCTCCTTTGCTTAGCGAGCCTGGAAGGACAAGCAAATCTCTGCTGTTAAGACACTTTAGTCATAATTAGAGCCAGGCACGTTTAAGGGCCGTCACGCCTTCTCCCAGAGAAGAGTCCCAATAAGTACACAAGTCTCCAGCCCTATAACAGTGCCATGGCCCTCCCTGCCTATACCAGACAGGCCACAGGCTGGGAAAGCAGAGACAAGGGTCCTGAAACCTAGGGCAAGACTGGATCTTCTAGTTGTCTAAGTTTTTCTCGTATGTGTTGGTGGGGAGGACAAGGTCCCACTCTATAGCTTGGGAATTCAGGCTGTAGCCCAGGCTAGTCTCCTCCAACCCGAGGCCGTCTTTTTTTCACAGCCTTCCAAGTACTGGGGTTGCTAATATACGCTACCGAGCCCAGCCCAAATGGAAGTTCCAAGAGTCAGACAGGACTACCGGGTGGTGGTGATGCACACCTTTAATCCCAACTCTTGGGAGGCAGAGGCAGGCAGAGCTTTATGAGTTTGAGGACAGCCTGGTCTACAAAGTGAGTTCCAGGACAGCCGTGGCAGTTATGCAGAGAAATCCTGTCTCAAGAAACTATAAATCAATAAATAGACAATGGTCATGTTTTCTTTCATTTGTGGTTCCTAGATTTTTTAATGATTTTTTAAAAATATTTATTTATTTATTATGTATACAATGTTCTATCTGTGTGTATTTCTGCAGGCCAGAAGAGGGCACCAGACCTCATTACAGATGGTTGTGAGCCACCATGTGGTTGCTGGGAATTGAACTCAGGACCTTTGGAAGAGCAGGCAATGCTCTTAACCACTGAGCCATCTCTCCAGCCCCTTAATGATTTATTTTTATTTTATATGCATTGGTATTTTGCCTACCTGCATGTCTATGTGACAGGTGTCAGGTCCCCTGGAACTGGAGTTACAGACAGTTGTGAGCTACCATGTGGGTATTGGGAATTGAACCTGGGTCCTCTAGAAAAGCAGTCAGTGCTCTTAACCACTGAGTCATCTATCCAGCCCCTGATGTCT
>NW_024544876.1:0-36178 GCF_018167655.1 Microtus oregoni | reverse complement strand
CATCCTGTGGTCACATTGGTGTCCAAGAGCCATGCCACTAATGGGGATGGGGGATGGGGGCATGCCGATTTTAGTGGCTTGTGCTGTCACCCGGGGCCAGGGTGTTGTCAGGCCAGGGCTACTGCTGAGGACCATGTCTGGGTCCAATAGCAGCCAGGGTTTGTGTTGATGTCTGTGGCTCCTGATACCATCGGAGGATAAGCTGATTCCAGGGATCTGGGCCGCCACCTGGGACCATGCTGGTACCTGAAGGCCTTGCTGCTGCCAGGGGGATACTAACCTGGGTGGCCTATGCAGCCGCCAGGGCCATCATGATATCTGGGCCCAAGCTGCTGCCAACGGCCATGGTTCAGTCTGTGGTCCTGTACAGCTGGGGTCTGTGATGATATCCATGGTCCATGTTGCCACAGGGGGTCATAGGAACCATACGCGTTGAAATCTATGCTGAGCCAGCCCTACCTTTCACTGGCCCTGGGATAGCTGGTTCTGCCCACTGCAGCAAGAGGGCTGGCCCTTGTACTCAGGAGAGATGGAGACGCCCCTCACCACCGGCTTGGGAGAGCTGACCCTGATGGCATGGGCCTAGAAGAGCTGGCTCTACCCCTCACCTGAGCGGGGCGGCCCCAGCAACCTAGACTGACCAGCTTAGCTACCACCCAGACCCACCTCCTAGGCCTTGGGTTGGCCCACCCTAGCATCTACTCCATCTATGATGTGTTGGAATGTGGGAAGGGACTGGTTCCATAGATTGATAACCACAGGTCCCCCGTGGCTCTGGGCAACAGCAGGATATCTGAGAGTTTTCACGAGGGTCCAGTGACGGTGTGTCAGCCGTCTTCAGCTGGATCAGTGACTCATTGCGGTGAACATTTTGTGGGTGGGGCTGACTGGACAAAAGGGTGTATTGCCTGACACACCATAGCACTCAGTGCCCCTAGGATAAATGAAGACATATTGGGAAGATGGAGGATAAAGGTGGCTTTTTTATTTTGTTTCGTTTTTAAGTGATTGGGGGGGTCTTTTGAGGGAGGATGTTTTAGGGGTGAGGGGAAGATATGGAGAGACTTGGAGGTGAGTGGGATTGGGGTGCATGATGTGAAATTCCTAAAGAATCAATAATGAATTATGTTATAAGAAAAAGAAAAAAATATTTTTATAAATTCTATGAGAATTTTATGCAATATATTTTGATTATATTCACCCCTGCAACTCTTCACAGATCCACCCCCACCTCCCTACTCACCCAACTGCATGTTCTTGCTTTTAAAAAATTTTTAAATGTTAATTAAAATATCATGACATCATCTCCTTCATTTCCTTTTCCAGTTGAGTCTAATTTATGCCACTCAGATCCTCATGGATGTGGAACCTGTCTGTTAGTATTCAGGCATCTGCATCTCAGGCCTGCTCTGGGGGGCTGTCAGATCCCCCCATAGCTCCAGTGACAGGTGTTACTTGATGGAGGTGCTAGAAACCAAACCCTGATCCTGAGAAAGCTGGGGGTTGGCGCCCTCCTGGGGTGGCTGGCTGTGTCACATCACTGTCCTGGCTCTGTGGAACTGTCAGGTGCAGCTTGGACCTGGCCAAATGCTCTGGGTGCTGCTGGTTCTCATCACCCAGACATGTTTGGTAGTCTCGCCCCTCCAGCTCTGTGGCCAACAGCTGCTCGTCCTGTAACAACAGCTAGTTGGTTTGATGGGAGGCTTTGAATATGTTACTGGGAACAGGTAGACAGGGAATTGCTGGAGCCCGGTGTGATTAGTGGAAACAGAAGAACGCTAGCAGCCTGGGGAAAGGAGTGAGAGGGGTCAGGAAGGAAAGCATGCGGGGCTCCCAGTGCAGCCTGAAGCCTCATTCTTCTGAAATTGGAGACAAGGCAGTTAATCTTGGTGTCCTCTGGAACTTAAAGGAGCAGGGTCCTATTGGAGTTGCTGCGTATGAAGAAGGATTGGCTTGTGGAGGGAAAGGGTTTGAGGTAGGATGAGTGAATCCAGCGAGGGAGACCCTCATGCTTCACAGCTGGTGGAGTTCCAAGAATTACTTTAAAGGGGCCCTGCCATTTAGGGGAGAGAGGTATGTAATGATAAAAAGCCAATTAGAAACAATGAAAAACAACAGAGAAAGCTTGGAATGATAGGGCACACACTTCCAACTGTCAGATCACTGGCAAAAGTTGCAAAGGTCCGCTGAAATACCAGGACATGGAGTAGCGGTAAGAAAGCACCTCGTGGTTCCCATGCATGAGGTAGAAATGAGACCCAATAGCTTTTTATCAAGTGAGTATCAAACGATAACGGCTCTAACTGTTTAGTGGCCTGTCAGAAAGAAAAAAAAAAGAGGGCCAGGGTGCTGAACCTGAGCCCAAAGGATTTAAGTTCGAGAGACAAGAAAGCAAGAGGCTGAAGGACTGAGCCACAGATTCTTGGCCCAGATAAGGATGCCAGACAAGGGGTCCATCTCAGGGAGGAGGCCTTAAATCCATTCAGAAAGTGTTTGGTTATGAGATAACAAGAGTGTATGGGAGCACACAGGTGCCTGGGGAAGTATATGGGAGTCAGAGGACGACTTGTAGACAGTTATTTCTTCCCGCCATGGCGGTATCAATTCTCTCCTCCTACCTTGTGGGTTCTAGGGATCAAACTCATATCATTCGGCTTGACAGTAAGTGCATTTACCTGCTGAGCCATCCTGCAGGCTCCCTGACTGGTTCCGCAGATTGAGCCAATAGTTGTTTTGATCCTAGGGCAATGCTCTAACTATTGGTGGGAATATAAAATGGCCTGACAACTAGGGAAAATGCTAATGAGATTCCTGAAGGGCTGGAAAAAGTGTCCTGAGGAAGCTATGTTAGAAACATTGCCCAACACATTCGTCTTTGCAAAACATTGGAATTTAGTGAATGACAACAAACTCACAGACTAAGTTTCTTTGACTTTAATTTTTCAAATAATACTGATTTAGCTAGGTAAGTGTGACCCTTGGCAATAATTGCTATTATTCCCATCTAACTTAATGTTTCTATTTGCTTATTAGCATATGAAGCAATGGCTTTCATACATACTTTATGTTGCTCTTCCTTCCCAAGTACTCTCCCTCACTGGCCTGCTCTCGTTGTGCTCAAATAGCCACCTTTCCACTCTTCTGTCTCATGTATTCTAATTCCTTTAAAAATTCCTACCCTATACGGGCTCTTTCGGGGGATCTCATACATTAATACTGTATTGACATCATTTCTCCCCTTCCCTTCCCCTCTTCAGCAATCCCCACTGAGTCCTCCCCACTGCCTCTCAAATTCGTGACATATACTTTCTCTCTCTCTCTCTCTCTCTCTCTCTCTCTCTCTCTCTCACACACACACACACACACACACACACGCACACACATACCCTACTGAATAAATTTAGAATATACATATGTTTACTCTCTGTTAGACAGCCCCAACTCTGGGATGCTAACTCAGGAGGATCGCCCCAAGAAACCACTCACCAGTCCAGTTGATGCAAAAGCAAGAAGAAGTTTATTCTCATTTGCACAAACGGGTTCCTCAGCCGTGCCAGGGAGAGATGCCCCATTAGCTTTTACAGGCTACTTTTAAAGGCTAAAAAAAAAATACATATTCAGGGAGGGGGGTATAGTGGGTTGTTTGTCAAATGCAGGGATTGGCTCACCTTAAGGGCATTTACTATGATTGGTTATGTCAAAGGAGGAACGGAAGGACAGGGAAGCACCTGCAGGCTGTTAGAAAACACCTAACCGTTCTAGTCAACAGGCAGGGTGGGGTCATGACTAGTTCACAAAAACATGTTTTCTCTAGTTCACAAAAACATGTTTTCTCTAGTTCACAAAAACATGTTTTCTTCATCCCCTCCTCTTATTTTGGGAATATTCCAATCCTGAAATAACGGAGGCCCCCTTTTAGGGCCTGTATTGTTGGGTGAGCACAAAGGCTTGGGTGATGCTCAGTCGCTCACGAATGAACTGGAGCAGTCTATTGAGAACGCAGGGACCAAAAGTGAGAGTCAGGAGGAGAATGAAGGTGGTTAACCAGGGTGATCTGTCAAACCATCTTTTGAACCAGCCTTGCTGGGCCTCCTGGTCTCTTTGTCTTTTATCTAGCCTATTTCTTAATTTTGTCATGGAGTCCTTGATGACTCCTGAATGGTCTGCATAGAAACAATATTCTTCACTTAGGGCTGTGCATAGACCTCCTTCCTTTAGGAGGAGTAAATCTAATCCCCTCCTATTTTGTAACACAACCTCAGATAACTGACTCTTCTAATTTAGAGATGGACTGTTCTAAGGCTCGTATACCCTCATCAATGGTAACCCGTAGCTCATTATAATATTGGGGGCCCTGGATCAGGGCTGCTGTTCTGGTACCAACCCCAGCGGCAACCCCAAATCCCAGTAAGACTGCCAGGGTTCAAGGTGACCGGCTCTCTCCGAAAGCGTGTGGGATTCCTGTCATAGAAATCTTCCAGGGTGTTAATCGGGCGATAGAACACCAGAGGTACCAGTTGCACCATGACACAAAAATCTTTGGTACCTTAACAGACCCGAGTAGAGACGCAGGGGGTGAGTCCCTCATTGCAGGCCCACCACACTCTCTGGTTAGGGACCAGGTAAAAATCAGCCTCTGTCCCTTCGGTTGGGATGGTGGTGCCTGTTGATGGAGCCGCGGGCTGTGTCCCGCCACCCGGCTAGCTTTACCCGAAATAATTACACAGAAACTGTATTCTTTTAAACACTGCTTGGCCCATTAGCTCTAGCCTCTTACTGGCTAGCTCTCATATCTAGATTAACCCATTTCTAATAATGTGTGCAGCCCCATGAGGTGTGGTTTACCAGGAAAGATCTTAACCTGCTTCTGTCTGGAATGGGAGAATCATGGCGACTGCCTGACTCGGCTTCTTTCTCCCATCATTCTGTTCTGTTTACTCCACCTTCCTAATTTTCTGTCCTATTAAAGGGCCAAGGCAGTCTCTTTATTTAACCAATGAAATTAACACAAAACTGTAACGGCGTAAACAATTGTAAAAATATATATATCTATAGCTTTAATGTAGAAATAGACTTACAGAACCACCGTTCCCGCGGAGAACAGGAAAGCAGAAGCGAGGGCTGGGAGCACGCTTGCCAAATTTATAGGCAGACATTAGCCCGAGGCCCCCCAAGGGGCGGGACCTATCCCTACACAAAACAGAAGACTCTCCCCCATCAGGTGCCACAAAGCCCTCGATGGGACCTGGGCGGGTACCCCAGTCAGACTCCTTGTCCTGAGACCCCAGTCAAAGCTAACTAATGGTGTGTGTCCCAAAGACACTGGCCCGCATCAGTGGTGTCATTACAGGATCCTGAGACTGCAATCCCCCGCCCTGCCGCCCACAACAAGGGGGATCGAGGCCAGGCAGAGCCAACAAGTACCATTCAAGCCAAGGCCAGACTGGCCGAGGACCGAGTATGCCCCTGCAATCAGGTCAAGCAGTCTCTGCCCAGTCGGGGGAAATTCAGAGAAGGAGGTAACTGCTGAGATGATGGGAGCATGATGTTACTGAGCAGGTCATCCATGAGGTTGTCAGCCAGCCCATCGTTCAGATTCATGGTGCCTGCCATGTCAGTCAGCCATGGGAGCTCCACAGTACACGGTTTGCTTACAGAGGGGTGACAAGCTGCAGAGTTGTTATAGAGCATGGGGGAGAGTGGAGCATCGTCGTCCTGGACACCATCCAACTCTGTGCTTGCCAGGATGGGCGACAGGTGGCCACTAACTGTGCTGGCGTTCGAATTGGTTTGTGAGCAGAAGTCTGTCCATACGTCCAGCTCGTCGCTGCTGTGGGATATGGGGCTGCCTGGCCACTTGGAGAGTGTGTCTGATAAATTTAGTATGATGGGTTGATAAGTGGTATAATTTTATTTGTGTTTAAAAATAAGTTCTTTGTCAGTTTGAGCCTCACGGTTTGTGCTGGACAGATGGCGGTCATTTACTTGTACAAACAACATTCTGTTGCAGCATTTGCACTCAAAATGGCACAAACTTCTGGGTTATAAAATGGAGTCACTCAGGGCAAGGCACAGCATGAAAACTACTATGTATATGATTTTTCCTGGTCTGCCTAGTGAGTTCCAGGTTGTTGAGGCATGCACAGTGAGACCTTGTATCTAAATAAAACAAAACAACAAAATGTGTTTGTATATGTCATTGCAAATATCCATAAACAGATGCAGAACTGAATATTTAAGCTATGATTTATTCACAGAGCCAGCAATCTGAAGACAGAGGACTAACATTGTAAAATTTGCCTTTAGTGTCCCATCTCCAACTAGTATACTTCATGGAGAATCTGAACAAAGGCAGTTAATTGTTCTAGAGTTTAGTCTTGTCTGCCTGGTAATATGATCAGCCTTGTTGCTGATATTCATAGACAATTAGCAAATAATGATAATGATAATGGTAATAATAATAATAATAATAATAATAATAAGAAGAAGAAGAAGAAGAAGAAGAAGAAGAAGAGATAGAAAATTGCCCCTACCTGTTCCATTGCCCCTACCTGTTCCTCCTGTTTCTGGACCCAATGTAGGCAGGCCTAGTCCTGATCTCTTGTTCTATAACGTCAGATAAATGGCTCAGCAGATTAAGGCTTGATTCCTGAGACCTATGTGATGGGGAGAGATAGCCATTTCCTTAAAATTGTCCTCTGATCCTCATACTCCCACAAGAATGAGGGACAATGACATTTTCTTCTCTTCCTGGGAGATGTACAAGCAACTAAAATCATATATTGTGATCCTCCAGCCTCCCTGGATTGAAATTACATCAACAGTTGGAATCTTGGCTACCTGTTTGCCCCACCCATGGAGTCAGTGGCCTTGCTCCAGAAAAATATAGCCTGTGGCAGTCTTCTGACAAGGAAGAGGATACGTGGGCTGAAGGTGTTTCTGCGCAACACTTTGAAGTGTAGGAGGAACAGGAGTGGGCACGGAGGTTCAGGGACACTACCCTCTTTTAGTTAGCCTTGGTAACTGGGAAAATTACCCTAGAGGCAAGATAACATGCTTTGGGTTTCTGTAATATTATTTGTTATAATATTATAATATTATACTTTTCACATGAAAATATCTTGCAGACGTTATTTTTGTTGTTGTTTTGCTTTGATTTTTTTTGAGATAGAATTTCTCTATGTAGCCCTGGCTGTCCTGGAAGTCACTCTGTACACCAGGCTGGCCTCAAACTTAGAGATCCACTGGCCTCTGCCTCCTGAGTGCTGGGATTAGAGGCGTGTGTCACCAATGTCTGGCCGCAGAGGTTATTTTTAATTTTTCTTGGTTTTCTTCTGAGACAAGCTCTCATGTATTGCAGGCTGGCCTTGAACTTTTAGTAGTTTAGAATGACTCTGAGTTTCTATTCCTCCTGCCTCTGTTTCCTGAGTGACAGGATTACAGGTGTGTGTCACCATGTTCTGTTCATTGGTGCTAAGGAAAGAACCCGGGGCTTCATGCAACTAGGCAACTGTTCTACTAATTGATCCTAGCTCTGAGGTTTAAATTTAATCAGAAAACCAAAATGTGGTGAAAAAATCTACATGCTCAGATGAATCAGAACGTTTTAAGTGATAAAGAATTTAGCAGCAGGCTTAGCAGTTAGTGAGATGCTTAAGTTAGTGAGATGGTAGCTGGAAGTGGACATCTGTCTGATGTGGGGTTAGTGAAGTTCTTTTCCCATTCTGTAGCCTGTAGTTTTGACTCATTGACCATGTCCTTTGCTTTACAGAAACTTCTCAGTTTCAGGAGGTCCCATTTATTAATTGTTTCCCTCAGTGTCTGTGCTATTGGAGTTATATTTAGGAAGTGGTCTCCTGTGCCAATGTGTTCAAATGTACTTCCCACTTTCTCTTCTATGAGGTTCAGTGTGACTGGCTTTATGTTGAGGTCTGTGATTCATTTGGACTTGAGTTTTGTGCATGGTGATAGATATGGATCTATTTTCATTCTTCTACATGTTGATATCTGGTTATGCCAGCACCATTTGTTAAATATGTTCTCTTCTTTCCATTTTATGTATTTTGCTTCTTTGTCAAAAATCAGGTGTTCATAGGTGTGTGGATTAATATCTGGGTCTTCTATTCTGTTCCATTGGTCCTCCTTTCTGTTTCTGTGCTAATACCAGGCTGTTTTCAGTACTGTAGCTCTGTAGTAGAGTTTGAAGTCAGGGATTATGATGTCTCCAGAAGTTCTTTTATTGTCCAGAATTGTTCTGGCTATCCTGGGTTTTTTGCTTTTCCATATGAAGTTGAGTACCATTCTTTTGAGGTCTGTGAAGAATTTTGCTGGAATTTTGGTGGGCATTGCATTGAATCTGCAGATTGCTTTTGGTAAGATTACCCAAGAGCATGGGAGATCTTTCCAATTTCTGGTGTCTTCTTCTATTTCTTTCTTCCAAAATTTAAAGTTCTTGTCATACAGTTCTTCCACTTGTTTGGTTAGAGTTACTCCGAGATATTTTATGCTATTTGTGGCTATTGTGAAGGGTGCTATTTCTCTGATTTCTTTCTCAGCCTATTTATCATTTGTGTAAAGGAGTGCTACTGAATTTTTTAGTTAATCTTGTATTCTGCTACATTACTGAAAGTGCTTATGAGTTGTAGAAGTTCCTTGGCAGAATTTTTGGGATAGCTTATGTAAACTATTGTATCATCTGCAAATAGTGAGAGTTTGACATCTTTTCTCCTTTTGTTGTCTTATTGCTCCAGCTAGAACCTCAAAAACTATATTGAATATATATGGAAAGAATGGACAACCTTGTCTTATTCCTGATTTCAGTGTGATCGCTGTGGGTTTTTCTCCATTTAGTTTGATGTTGGCTGTCGGCTTGCTGTATAGTACCTTTATTATGTTTAGGTATGTTCCGTTGTACAATGTAATTTAATCACATTTACCACCCTTCTTTATTCTAACTTCTCCCAGATCTAACCCATCTGTCATCCCCAACTCCATATCCTTTATTTTATTTTAAAATTACTATCTGTATCTATTATATTAGTCAGAGTTCCCTAGAGGAACAGAAAAGAAGTTAATAGACTGAGTATATATGTATATATGTGTATGTATGAGTATATACGATGTGTGTGTATGTGTGTGTTTGTGTGTGTGTGTGTGTGTGTGCGCACGCGCATACATGAGATTTAGTAGAATGGCTTGCAGGCTGTGCTCTAACTAGCCCAACAATGGCTATCTATTAATGGAAGGTCTGTAAATCCAGTTCTGTTCAGTCCATGAGGTAGGATGTCTCATCTGGTTTTCAGTATACCCCAGAATCCCGAAGATGTCGGCTCTAATGGCAGTGAAGGAATGGACTTGCCAGCAAGAGGGAGAGTAAAGAGACAAAGAGGGCAAGCTTCTTTCTTTCTTTCATATTCTTTATTTAGTTTGCCAGCAAAGGTGTGGCTCAGATTAAAGGGGGATCTTCCCACCACAAAAGATCTGAATTAAATTGAGCTTTCTACTTCAAATAATTTAAATAAGAAAAAAAATCCCTCACAGGTATACCTAGCTGCTTGGGTTTTAAACAATTTAGTTAAATTATTTAAGTTGACAACCAAGAATAGCCATAACACACACACACACACACACACACACACACACACAGACACACACACACACACACACACGTTCTTGTTCTGCAGGCCACAAAATTACTATGTGAAAAACTTGCATGCATCCTTCCGTCTCAGCCTCCCAAGTGCTGAGATTACAGGCATGCAAAACCATCACTGGCTTAATACCCGTATCGTGAGATTTAAGTGGAGCCTCAAAGAGTTTACATGACTTTCCCAAAGTTGCATGGGTTGTCTGTTTCAGTCAAGATTCAAATCAAACATTTCTTCTTCCAGAGAAAGGCCCATCCTATTCAAACCAAATAGCTTTCCATTTGCAGTTCCATGGGATTTTACTCCCTGCCTTCTGGAAGGGAATGGATTTTTTTCTTTATAAAAATGTATCAAATTTATTTCATTTTTAATAAAACTATTAGACAATTACTGTAACTTAAAAATCATTGTCAGAGGTACAGAACACATTAATAAACAGTTTAATAGTGCAGTAATTAAAGTTACTGTACCATGCATTTAGGAAAGTTTAATAGTCTCTGGAGTCTGCTTTACCACTGAACCACTGCATTTTTTTTAATTTATTTATTTATTAAAGACTTCTGTCTCTTCCCCGCCACCGCCTCCCATTTTCCTCCCACACCCCCAATCAAGCAACTCAGGACCGTGAGGGGTGCACCCACACACTGAGACAATGGGGATGTTCTATAGGGAACTCACCAAGGCCAGCTGGCCTGGGTCTGGAAAAGCCTGGGATAAAACCGGACTCTCTGAACATAGCGGACGATGAGGAATACTGAGAACTCAAGAACAATGGCAATGGGTCTTTGATCCTACTGCACGTACTGGCTTTGTGGGAGCCTAGGCAGTTTGGATGCTCACCTTACTAGACCTGGATGGAGGTGGGTGGTCCTTGGACTTCCCACAGGGCAGGGAAACCTGATTGCTCTTTGGGCTGATGAGGGAGGGGGACTTGATTAGGGAATGGATTTTGAATAGACTTCTGAAAGTGACTTTTACAACTGCCCACACATCAATTGTCCTACGAGCAGTGGCTGCAGTGGTCTTCCTCTGCCAGATGCCTCAGCATAGGCAATCTTTGCTTTTATAATGTCTCATTTTCAGAATATGCTTCTGGAAACCTCCAAGTTCCCATAGTAAATCCGTAATATCAGAATACTGAATCCATGTCCTATCTTTAATTTTTTACATTTGTTTGTGTGTTTGAAGGGGATAAGCATGTGCCACAAAATATGTGTGAAGGTCCCAGGACAACTTATGAGAGTTGGTTATCTCCTTCTGCCATATGTGCTCAGGGGTTAAACTCTGATCATCAGACTTGGTGGCAAGTGCCTTTATCCCTGAGCCATGTCACTGACCTGCATAGATTATATTATCCCATCAAAGAGTTCAGTCTGGTTTCTTCTCAGAAAATCCATACCATCTTCTACAAGTAGCTTATATTTATTTGATCATAGACTCTGTTTTCGGATAAGCCTGATGTTTGGTATCCTGTAGTGTCCCTGGTTTGGCATCCTGTAGTATTCCTTATATTCCCAGGTTTCACTTTAGACCTACAAATTTTGACTCCACTTAGATACTAACAAGCTGAACCTGTATCCTAGAGGCTTCTTTTCTGGATTCCTGGTAGGGCTGGTTCTGTGGGAGATGCCTTTTAAAGTATCAAGGTCATGGTAGTCATAGCAGAGGTTTTAGAATTGGATATACCTGAATTTCAGACCAAGTCTGACTATTTAATAGCTATCATCAAGTAAATTAACCTTTCTGGACCCCAGTTTCCTCACTGTAAGAATAGAGACAATAAAATAGATCTCTGTACATTGTGAAAATTAAATGAAGTAATAAATGTAAGATATTCAGTATGGGTCCTGGAATACAGATACTGGAATTTGAGCTCCGGTTTAGGAAATAACCTGAATCTATATGCTGCACATTTTAATAAATGGCATCCCAATTTCTTCCTTGAATCCTTAAAATCCTCAGGTGGATAATCTGCCCTGATGCTCCATGAATGATTTCACTGGCATAGTTTGTGATTAACATCAGAACATCTTATGCATTTAAAATACTGTCATCCAGTCTGTCTATGTGTCCTGACTATAAATCCTTAGTTAAGCATGATGGTTTATTCCTGTAATTCTAGCTCTAGGGAAGCTGAGGCCGGAGGATTACCTGTAGAATTCAAGGCCAGCCTGGGCTGCATATTAAATTCCAGGTGAGCTGTTCTGTATAGTGACACCCTGCCTTAACTATACCCCCAATAACAACAAGAAAATCATGCACTATATGGACAAAATGAGAAAGAATGCAACAAAGGAAAAAAATGTAAAAGACAGCTTAATGCTGCAACAGTATTTGAGACTGGGTCTCATGTAATCCAAGCTGGCCTTTGTTGGAGGAGGGCCCACTTGTTGGTTCCTGGCCACCCAGCTAGCTTAGACCTAAAATAATCACACAGAAAAACCTCTCTTAACAGAGCTGTGGCAAGCCGGCAGCTGAAAAAATGTGGCTAATTTGCTTTTTGTGTCTAGAATTTCTTTTCAAGCCCTCTTAGGTTTTACATGGATTTAGTCCACCACGTTGGCACCAATTTGTTGGAGGAGGGCCTGCTTGTTTGTTCCAACAGCTGGGCTAGCTTAGACCTGAAATAATCACACAGAAACTGTATTAATTAAATACTTGCTTGGCCCATTAGCTCTAGCTTCTTATTAGCTAACTCTTACATGCTTAATTTAGCCAAATTTATTAATCTGTGTATCACCATGTGGCTGTGGCTTACCAGCTAAAGTTCTGCCCAGCATCTGTTTCTGGTGGCTCCATGGTGTCTCTCTCCACCTTCCTTCTCCTAGCATTCAATCCAGTTTTCCCTGCCTACTTAAGTTCTGCCCAATCAACAGGCCAAGGCAGTTTATTTATTAACCAATAAAAGCAATACACAGACAGTAGGACCTCCCAAACCATGCCTTACACTCAGTATGCAACTGAAGATGATCTTGAACTTCTGATTGTCTTGTGTCCACTACCCAAGTACTGGGATTACTAGTATGTAGTAAATCCTGGGTTCAATATCACTAGCCTCAGGGAAATGCCAATCAAAATGACAATGAAACAGCATTGTACCTCAGCTAGAATGACTATTAGAATAAAATGAAACAAAATAAAAGCAGGAAAATGGAGAACATCATGTTCCTTTCTAATGGATTTAGGAGGAGATGCTCTTCAGGATGAATGGTATTTCCGTGCTAGTAGTATTTAGCCATTCATGGTTGTAGAACTGACCAGTCTGCTGTTTTGCTTTAATCATGGCTCATGTGAATTGCTAGCCATTAAAAAACAAACAAGCAAAATGCCTGCTGCTGATAGAGGTGGGAGTGAGTGAGTTTTCTCTGACTTTCAGAGACACTGGGAACTGCTAAAATAATTTTTGGTTTTGGGCCATGATTTTAGTTCGTTTCATTTTCTTTACCTTTGCAACAAAATATTATTGCCTTGCTGCTTCAGGTATTAGTATAAATATGAGATCTATTGAAAAAAACATGCATACAAGAATTCTAATATGAATGTTGTGTGTTATAAATTCTCTATTTACTCACTAAAAAGTCATTGCTTGTAACTTGTGCCAGGCACCAATTTCCAGTGCCAAAAAGGAGGTCTTTTCCAACATAGATGAAGGGACTGTTTGGTGTGAAGACCCCAAAATATGCTATTGTAATGCTGGGTATTTCTTTATTGATCTATTGTGAAGGAGGGTGACAGGCAATGGTAGCATTGTATTTAAACAAAGTTGGCTCTCATATCCATGAGTTCTGAACCTGTGACTCTAGCAACTAACCCTAGGACAAAAGGATTTTTTTAAATATCTCCCATCTAGTTGCTGAGGAGATGGATCAGCAGTCAAGAGCACATACTGTTCTTCTAGAAGGTCTGTGTTCAGTTTCTAGGACTCATGTCAGTTAGTTCACAGCCTCTTCTAGCTTCCGTGGGAGCCCACACTCATGAGCACAAACCCATACACGTTCACATACACATACAAATAAATAAAAAAAATGCATCCGTACTTCACATGTAAAGGCATTTCATTTTTTCCTGTTTCCGGAAGTCCATTTGCAATTACATAAATTTGAATTCATTCAAGAAAATAACAACAAACAGAAAAAAAAACAGATTTTCCAAGTTGAGAGTAGTTACTTCCTGGAATAATAATATTCCATACAGGACAACAGCTGCATATTTATTGCTTTTGAACTCATAAAGTTTTTTGGTTAATTAAAACTGTGCTGTAATAGGGTAATAGAGAGTAAGAGATAGTGGATGGCACACGTTGCTGGGAATATGACTTTTTTTATTTACTATAGCACAGGAAAACGTGGTAAATTTGAAATGTCAGGATTGCTGCTTGCAGCCATTTGTTGACATATTTCTGAAGAGTCTTGTCTAATTTTGAAATTTAAAATTACTTTAAAGACCTACAAAATGGCTCTAAGTTTCGTGAGAACAGGGCACATCTTCCCATCAACTGTCAACTGTCATAACTCTGGGGCTTACTGGAGCTGGTGGCATAAAGCGAGCATGAGTTACAGGCATACATAGTGAAGTGTGACTTCAGTATAGGATATAATGGGAGAGTGACCAAAGGAGATAGTCTTGCAGATGGCAACAGCAGTTCACTATACACTTTTTATGCTGTACTAAAGGATTTGAGCTTTCTGTTGGCTGATGATGCCCCTGTACAATTTTCACATAAACTGATCAAATGACCTTTTTAGAAAGAGTATTTAGACTTCAAAGAGGAAAACATGCCCAGCTAAAAGCTGGTTATACCAGATCAGAAACACCCCATGAAATGTAGAGAATATAATGATGGGATGTAAGACCACCCTTGGAGGGGGAATCTGACAGAGTTGTATACAAGAGATATTTGCAGGTAGAAGTGTTTTTAATTTAATTTTTTTAAAAAAGCTATAGTTTCTCATTTTATATGCCAAATCCATTTCCCACTTCCTCCCCTCCTTCTGCTCCTTCCACATTTTCCCCCATTCCCCCATAGAAGTGGTTTCATAGTGACTTAACATGAATGATTAGAGGCTAGCAGGCTAATTCCCATCTTTTTAGAATAGATAAAAATTATGAATAAATGAATGAATAAGTAAATAAAAGCAGTAAGTCAATGAATGCGCTGGCAGGATGGCTCAATGGCTACAGGTGCTCGTTGCCAAGCCTGACAACCTGAGTTCAATCCCTGGGACCCACAAAGTGGAAGAAGAGAACCAACTTTCTCAACCTCTCCTCTCACCTCCACTCATGTGCGGTGGGACTTCTCTCTCTCTCTCTCTCTCTCTCTCTCTCTCTCTCTCTCTCGCACACACACACACACACACACACACACACAGAGAAAGATAACAGTAAGATGAATTGTGAGTGCATTCTTTGTGTTATTTTATCCCAGACTATATCTGTCATCGCCAGAGTTAATTTCACTTTCCCCCAACAAGTCTATCTTCCTCATCTTAGCATGAAAGGAGCCCCCATGAAACCCCTTTCCCCACAATCTGAAGGATGTGTTGGAGTTATGGGAAAATGTTATACTGTTTTCTATAAGACTATTAAACATTTGCATATTTCGTTGTCCAAGGTGGATCCTGGAATTGCTCCCTTACAGAGACAGAGAATGACTGCATACATCTATGCAAACGTAATCCAACGACTTGTTCCATTAAACCCACACCTTCAGGGCTGGCAATGTATCTTAGTTAATAGAGAATGTGGCTTTGTCTAGTTTACATGTGGCCAGGGGTACTACCCCAAGTAATGCACATGTAAGGGAACATGCCTATAACCTCAGCACACAGGAGGTTGAAACATGAGGACCAGAAGTTCATGGCTATCTTTTGGCACATAGTGATTTTGAGGCCAGCCTCATGAAGCATTGTCCTGCCTATGTTCTTTTCTATACCCACCATCTTGAGCTACATGAAATGCAATGAAAACCATATGTATTTTGTTGACCTGCCCTAGATGAAAACCTTCCCTTGGAAAGCACAATCCTGACTGGTAATTACTGTTCAGATCATTGTGTTTGGACTCGGAGCTATTTGATCTGAGGTAGCTGAGATTTTCAATTATTCTCAACTGAATTCTGAGTAAGGACAATTTTGCCTCCAAGGTAAAAGAGGAAATGTTTACATGATTCATTTTTGCAAATAAATAATTAGCTGTCTCTGATAAGTAGGGGGCTCACAGTGAAAATAAAAGTAGGTCAGATACTCCATAGAAGTTCTGGCCTCCCTGTGGCCTCCCTTGACCTACCTTACTATTTATTTTTCTCTAAAGGTCGTTTTCTACATGACAGTGCTCCAGGAATGGAAGAAGCAAGCCTGTGATGCAGGCCAGTGCATCCTGATTTCATTTAAACTTGATTTCATTCAATATTTTTTTCCTGCCCCTCGTCAGGACCCATTGTTCCTCACTCTTTGATCACTCTGTGAGTAGATCAATTTGTATGTGTCTCTTGCATATTGACCACATAATGAAACCATCATCTGAGCAGCTATGGAATGTTTTACTTTTATTGCTCACAAAGTCATTTGATCCCTTTTTAACATGAGGGGAGAACCTCTGACACATCTAGTCAATGAAGATAAATATTTTCTGAGTACCCACAAGGTGACAGGCACTCTTTTAGATCCTGGAAAAAAGACAAGAATACCTGTCTTTGGAAAACTTACATGTTAGAGAAAAAAGAGAGCAATAGAAAACACTATCCTGAGTGAGATAACTCCAAAATGAATATGGTATGTACTCGCTCATAAGTAGATACTATCCATAAACAAAGGACATTGAGCCTATAGTTCATGATTCTAGAAAAGCTAAGTAATAAGGTGAACCAAAGAAAAACATATCTAGATCCACCTGGAAATTGGAAACAGGCAAGATTTCCTGACAAAATTGGGATCATGGGGGTGGGGTAGTAGGAAGGAGAGAAGGGAAAGAGAAGGAGATAAGGGGAGGGTTGAGGAGAATTTGAGGGAATGAGATAGTCGGGATGGGAGAAGAACAGATATGAGAGCAAGGAAAGAGATATCTTGATTGAGGGAGCCATAATGGAGTTTGCAAGAAACCTGGCTCTAGAAAAATTCACAGGAATCAACAAGGATGACCCCAGCTAAGACTCTAAGCAATAGAGGAGAGGGTGGACAAACTGGCCTTGTCCTGTAGTCAGACTGATGATTATCTTAAATATCACCATAGAACCTTCATCCAATAACAGATGGAGATAGAGGCAGAGACCCGCATCAGAGCACAGGACTGAGCTCCCAAGGTCCAGTTGAAGAGTGGGAGGAGTGAGAATATGAGCAAGGAGATCAAGATCATGAAGGGTACATCCACTGAGAGTTTCCATGAGCTAATGGGAGCTCACCAACTCCAGCCAGACTGGGAATGAACAGGCATGGGACCAAATTAGTCCCTCTGAAGTGGTTCACAGTTGGGGCAGACTGAGGGGGCACTGACAGTGGCACTGGGATTTGTTCCTACTGTGTGCACTGGCTTTTTGAGATCCTATTCTCTTTGGATGTATACCTTGCTCAGCCTAGATGTAGTGGGAAGGGCCTTGCACTTCCCACAGGGCAGGGTGCTTTACCTTCTCTTAGGATTAGAGTGGGTGGGGTGGAAGGGTGTGTGGAGGGAGTGGGAGGAGGGGAAGGAGTGGGAATTTGGATTGGTATTTTTTAAAGTAAGAATAAAAAATATGAAACAAAAAATAGATAAGTGAAAAATACTCTGTATGCGAGAGGATAAAAGATGTGTAAAAGACCAATAAGAGAAGAAAAAAAACCTTGTTTAGATTAAGGTTTGTGTTCTTTTAAATATAATTATTTAAGAAGGCCCTGGGGATTGAATTTTATCTAAGACCTCAAGGAGGTGATGAAGTACATTTTCATGTAGATATCCAAAGGGAAAGAACAGTTTGTGTAGGAAAAATAAGCTATACAAAGATACTGAGGCAGTATGCAATTAGCTGTGTTTAAGAATCAGCAAAGGGGCCCTATGTCTTATGCAGAATTAGTTAAGAGAATTGATTTACAAGTATAGATAAGAGGCAGAACTATTGTTTATGTTCAAATATGCAACCCTCAGAACTCCAATTTTCAGCAAAAAAAATATAGAAGATTAAATTCTATTAATGGATCATTTTGTTTGCTGCCAAGTCTACTGACTATTGAGCTCAAGTAAGATGGAAGCAGAAAGGGACCCCTGCAGTAATCTGTGAGAGATGCTGATGGATCACTTTAGTGACACTGGACACTGTTAGAAGTGACAGCATTCTGAATAATATCTTCTAGACTGCAATGGTGGCATTTTCCAAAAAGACATGAAGATTGGGCATGAGAGAATGAGAAGTCAAGGATGACACGAGGATTTCAGGCTTCTCTAGGACTTGCCTCCCTAAATGCTAATATAGAAACAAAGGCTGACTTTCTGTTTTTGTCTCCAGTTTCTTACATCATGATTCATAAATTTCAGTGTACACATATTTCACTGTTTTGATTCCTGAACATTTTATTCCTTTTTAGCAAGTATGATTGTTTCCTTATTTTCTTTTTCAGATACACAGGTATTGCTGTAAAACACGGAACTGGTTTTTTTTTTTTTTTGTAAGTTGGCTTTAGATCATTGCTATTTTCGTGGTTTTATTTAGCAGGTCTAATATGATATTTTTTACATGTGAAACATCTAGGCTTTTTTCTTCTAGAATATCCAATTCATGGAGATATAATTGTTTATAGTAGTCCCATAAAATTTATTCTTTTTTTTTAATTTTTCGAGACAAGGTTTCTCCGTAGCTTTTGGTTCCTGTCCTGGAACTAGCTCTTGTAGACCAGGCTGGCCTCGAACTCACAGAGATCCGCCTGCCTCTGCCTCCCAAGTGCTGGGATTAAAGGCGTGCGCCACCACCGCCCGGCAAAATTTATTCTTAATGTGCTCCCTGTTTTGATTGTAATTATTTCTTTCTCTCTTCCCCTCCCTCACCCTCTTTCTCTTCCCCTCCTTCACCCCCCTTTCTCTAGCTAATCAAAGAATTTGACAATTTTAGAATTTCCTGAGCGTTTTTGTCCTTAATTTATTTTTCATTAATCCTTATTATTTCTGTTTATTCTGTATTTACTTTGCTACTTTTTACCCTAGTTCTGTGAAACACAAGGTTGGGAGGAAGAAGGAATTTTCTTCTTTTAATAATTTCTTTTATTTTTGTAATTATAATTACCATTCATCACTCTAACTATATTTTATTCCTTTTTTGTATTTCAAGACAAGATCTGCAGGAACCCAGGCTGGACTTAAGTGTGCTATGGAGTTATGGAGTTGGGCATAATCTGGAACTCTGGTCTTCCTGCTTCCCCATTCTGTTGCTAGACTTACAAGCATGCATGGCCATGCCTACCTCTATAATTATACCTTTCCTTGTTTTAGAGATGTGTTTTGTTATTAGTTATGTATATGTGTGTATCTGTATATAACTATGTACACATGAGCATAGGTGCCCATAGGCGAGTAGCCCCAACTTCCCTGGAGTTGGAGTTACAGGTATTTGTAAGCTGTCTGACACAGGTGCTGGGAAATGAAGTTCCATCCTCTGCAAGAGCAGTGTGCCCTCAATGTTAGGGTTTCTGTTACTGTTAAGAGGCACTATGACCACAGCAACTCTTGGAAAAACATTTGAGGTGGCTTACATTTTCACAGGTTCAGTCTATTATCATCCTGATGTGACATGGTGGCATGCAGGCAGAAATGGTGCTGGAAGAGGAGCCAAGTGTCCTACATCTTGGTTTGCAGGCAACAGGTTTGTGATACTGAGCATGACTTAAGTATATATGAGACTTCAAAGCCTGACTCCATAGTGACATACCTCCTCCAGCAAGGCCATACTTACTCCAAGAAAGCCATACCTCCTAATAGTGCCACTCCCTTTGGGGGCCATTTTCTTTCAAAACACCATACACTCTTGTTGGAGGAAGGCTACTTGTCTGCTTGTTCATTTCCCTGTGCCAATTGTTGGAGGGAGCAGCTGCTTGTTTGTCCTGACCACTAGGCTAGCTTAGCCCTGAAATAACCACACAGAAACTGTACTAATTAAACCACTGCTTGGCCCATTAGCTGTAGCCTCTTATTGGCTAACTCTCACATCTTGATTTAACTCATTTCTATTAATCTGTGTATTGCCATGTGGCAGTGGCTTACTGGCGTCCATCTCAGGTGGAAGATCCATGGTGTCTTTCTCTGACTCTTCCTTCTTCCTCCCAGCATGCCATTTAGTTTTCCGCACCTAAGTTCTGTCCTATCAGGCCAAGCCAGTTTTTTATTCATTAACCAACGAAAACAATACATAGAGGGGACTCCCACATCACATTCTTACATCACTTTTGTTACATCCCATAATTTTAGTAAGTTGTGTTCTTGTTTCTTAATTTAGATTTAATATTAACCCAGTTTTGATTTTTTTCTTGTTGAAGCATATACTATTTAGTTTCCAGATATCTGTAAGTTTCGGTTCATATCTTTCTGTGGTTTCAATTTTTGTCTCATTCTCTCATTTTCTTTATGCCTGAAAAACTTCCTATTGTCTTTACTTCCTATAGCACAGCTAAGGGTTCACTATAATGTTTAGTTTTTGTGTTACAATATTTATTCAGTTTTAAAAGGCATTTTTCCTGGACTCTTTGCACAGAGATTTATTTTCTTTGCAACTTACAAAACTAATCCATTATCAGACATGGTGGTTCACATCTGTAATCCCAGCAGTCAGGAAGTTTTTGTGGAGTGGGGATCATCCAATATATTAAGGCCTTGGTCTTAACATTCAACATTTCAAGAGCTTGGTCTCCGTAAGCATTTGATCACTTTAATCAGGCTTTAATGAGCCATACTGGTAGAAGCATGAAAGACAGTGGTGCAGAAAGTAATGTAAATTATGAGCCTGGCCCAAGAAGTTCCATAGGGGAAAATATTAGTATATTTTAGCAAAGAATGTGGCTGTTTTTGCCCTTGCACTAAAAATCTGCCTGAGGCTAAATTGAAGAGTTATAGATTAATGGAGGCAATTTCAATAAAGTCTAATATTGACTCTGTCAAGTGGTTATTAGTTATCACTGTTATGGAGATCTATAACAAAAAGGAGCAAGCTGAGAAAGGAAAAATACAAAATGTACAGTTTGAGAAAAAAAGGGAGCACCAGAAAGTATAATGGAGGTAAGTCTTGTGCTCAAGGAAATTAAAGGTTTAAAGAAAATCCTGAAGCTAAATGAAATAAAGGGAGTGGTGACCTCACGGCAAGACCCTACCCAACTGAGCTTCCAACTTGTGAAAAGAAATTAAGAAAAAGCTTAAGCAGTGAAGGAAACCATCACCAACAGAAAGCTGATGCAACTGTAATTGAACAAAGAGCCATGTTCCAACAGAACTTGACAGCTTTGGTCACATGGACCTGCCTTTAGAGTCAAAGATACATGAAAGAGGTTGTGGATTCTCCCTCTGCAGCTAAGGAAAGTCACAGAGGCCAGGCATGTGTCACGGTGTCCCTACATTGAGGGCCAGAGAGGCCATTGTGTGAAGCTAAGAAGGCAAAGCCTGAATTTCATTAAAGACCCCAAGATATTGGAGATGCCAGAGCTGTGGTATATCTGCCAAGGAGAGCTACAGCTGCAGACCAGGTGTGGAACCATACCAAGAGAAAGAAGTGTGTTGCGGTCAACAAAGCTAAAAGGAGTTGGAGATCTTGATATGGAATTGAAATCCACTTAGCATGACCAAATGATAGGGTTTAGTCATTATGTTGACCCCTGTGATCTGGCAGAATGAACCCAGGCAGTACCCTAGCCAGCCCAAGGTCTTATGGCTGCTATGTCACTACGCAGGTGCAAAGGTCCCTTTAAGAGACAAGCTCTGCCCACTTTGGATCTCTCTTTTGTACTGCTCTTCTGAACAGGCAAGTAGGCCTGTGCCTCTTCCCCCACCCCTCTGTTTTTCTCCCTTCCCTCCCTTCTACTCTCCTCTCAATAAACTCCTCATTCAACCTCCGTCTGTATGGCGTATTGTCACCTGATGCAGTTTGGACCCACCCATAGCAAAGGTGTCTCTCCTATGGACTTCATCTGCCCTGAGACCTGCCAAGGTCACAGCTCACTCCATAATCATAACACCACACACATGATTTAAATTAAAATTAGCCAAATTTTTATTTAAGCTGCAGCTGACCTCAGTCTCCCTGCTTAGATTTTGGACTGTGACCTACCTTAAAATAGGGATCGGGTAGGCTTTTACAGGCAGGTTATACTTAAATTACTTCATTTCAGTGGAATTTACAACTATGTGAGGAATTGTGAGGAACTCCCTTGCTCTTAGCTATAGGAGGAACTGCCTCACTCTCCCTGTACATAGTCATAAGTGAAGTTTACAGAAAACGGAGCAAGAGGTTAATCATCTCACAAGAGCTTAAAATCCTGGGAAGGGGGTAAGAAGACAGAACTGTTAGGAACTTATCTTTTAGCAATTTAAAATGGGTGCCTAGCACAAAATGGAATTTTTCTTAGCCATCACATTCTAAAGAGTGCTTTGATTATCAGACACAAAGATGCAGAATTTAGAGTTTGCCTTCCTAGCTTTTGGACTTCCTTTGGTCCAATATTTCTGCACTATGCCCCCTTTCCTCCCTTTTCAAATGGCAATGTATATTCTGTGCCAACATATGTTGGAAGAATGTGATCTGTTTTGTGATTTTTGATTTTATAGGTGGTTACAGTTAAGATACTGCCATGAGTTTCAGAGACTTTGGACCTTTAAATGGTCTTGAGACTATCATAGATTATGAGGACTTCTGAAGTTGGACTGAATGCTTTTTTTACATGATGATATGGCTACAAGGATATGGTGGCCAGGGGGTGGAATGTGGTAGTTTGAATAAGAATGGCCTTCATAGAATCATATATTTGAATGCTTGGTTACCAGGGAATGGCAAAATTAAAAAAAAAATAGGAAGTATAACTTTGTTGGAGGAAGTGTTTCACTAAGGGTGGATTTTGAGGTTTCTAAATCCCATGCTAAGCCCAGTTTCTCCCCCTCTGCTTATGGAACATGGTGTCACACTCAGCTACTTCTTCAGCATGGTGTCTGTGTTTTGCAATGCTCCACACCATGATAATATTAGACTAAACCTCTGAAACCATAAGCCAGCCCCAAATTAAAGGCTTTTTTTTTTAAAATAAGAGTTTCCTTGGTCATGGTGTCTCTTCACAGCAATAGAAAAGTGGCTAAGATAAATACCTTTAAAAGTTAAATTACATTTAATTATTTGATGGAGGAGGGTCATCTGTCTATGTGTTACTTTCATTGGTTAATAAAGAAACTGCCTTGGCCCTTTGATAGGACAGAAAATTAGGTAGGCGGAGTAAACAGAACAGAATGCTGGGAGGAAGAAGGCAGTGAGACAGATGCCTCAGGAAGTTGCCATGATTCTCCTACCTGAGACAAGACAGATATAGGCTAGAATCCTTCCTGGTAAGCCACCACCTCATGGTGCTACACAGATTATTAGAAATGGGTTAAGCAAGACATGAGAGTTAATCAAGAAGATGCTAGAACTAATGGGCCAGCCAGTGTTTAAAAGAATACAATTTGTGTGTTGTTATTTCGGGTGTAAAGTTAGCCGTGTAGGAGCCGGGCGGGATGAAAAGCAGGCCTTCCCGCAGCTCCTCACTACAATTATTTTATATGTGTACATGTACCAAAGAATGGAAGTGGAGGTCAGAGGACAAGTTGTAGAAGTTGAATCTCACCTTCCCTTGTGTTGGTCCTTGGAATCTAACAAAGATTGTCAGGCTAGTGGCAAGTGCCTTTACTATTGAGCCATCTCACCAGCTATAATAGGTTCAAACTATAATAGGTTTAAAAATGTTTTTCTACTACAGAAGAATAAGTCTTCTGTACACTGTGAATATGTATTACTCTCATTAATTAATAAAAAGCTGACAGGCTAGTAGCTAGGCAGGGAGTATAGGCAGGACAGCCTGGTACAGAGGACTCTGGGAGGAAGAAGGGTGGAGTAAAGAGGGTTGTCGGCCAGATGGAAAATGAGTTAGTCATACAAAACAGGGTAGAGATAAAAGCCATGAGCCTTGGGGCAACACATAGATTAATAAAGATGGGTTAAGTTGTAAGAGCTAGTTAGTAACAAGCCTGAGCTATTGACTGAGTATTTTTTCTTTTTCCTTTCTTTATTTGCTTATTTTACATACTAACCACAGTTTCCCCTCCCTCTTCTACTCCTGTTCCCTCCCTCTACCTCCCTTCTACCCCTGACATACATACACTCCTCTTCCATGGGGTAAGGCCTCCATAAGAGTCAACAAAGTGTGGCATATCAAGTTGAGGCAGGATCAAGTTTCGCCCCATGCATCAAGGTTGGGCAAGGCATCCCACCATAGGGAATAGGCTCCAAAGAACCAGCTCATGCATCAGCAACAGGTCCTGGTCCCACTGCTAGGAGTGCCACAAAAGCTTTAGCTACATAACTGTCACCTTCATGCAAAGGGCATAGGTCAGTCCCATGTTGATTCCCTAACTGTCAATCCAGAGTTTGTCAGCTACCACAAGCTCAGGTCAGTTGTCTCTGTGGGTTTCTCCATCATGATCTTGATCCCCTTGCTCATATAATCCCTCCTCCCTATCTTCAATTGGACTCCCAGAATTCTGCTCAGTGCTCCGCTGTAGATCTCTGCATCTGTTTCCATCAGTTACTGGATAAAGGCTCTGTGATGACAATTAGCATAATTACCAATATGATTATAGGAGAAGGCCGGTTCAAGTACCTTCTCCACTATTGCTAGAAGACTTAGCTGGGGTCATCTTGTGGGTTCTGGGATTTTCCCTGGCACCTGATTTCTCCCTAACCCCATAATTGCCCCTCTATCAGGATAGCTCTTTCTTTAATCTCCCCCTCTGTCCCACCCCCAAATCGACCATCTTGATCCCTCATTCCCTTCCCCTGTCCCCCTCTTCTACTCCCCTTCCCAGGTTACCCAGGAGATCGTATCTATTTCCCTCTCCTGAGGCCTTCAATGTGTGTCCCTTTTAGGGTCCTCCTTTTTTTTGTCCCTAACAAGATTCTCTCTCTCTCTCTCTCTCTCTCTCTCTCTCTCTCTCTCTTTCTCTCTCTCTCTCTTTACTCTCCCCTAGTATCTTCCTCCCAACTCAACCAACTCGACCCATTTAGAGGTCTTTTCTATCTGAATTTGTCTTCATTGCATATCTGCAATCCTTTTCTGACCATAACCGCTTTTTTTTTTAAAGCTAAATGGGCATGGCTAGGGCCAACAGGGCCCTGGCTGCTTGCTCCACCCAGTCTAACACAATGGAAGCATGTTCACTGCTACTGAGAGCCATGTACATTGCACTGTCTTTAGGCACACAGAAGGTCTGTGATGCCATCAATCAAGTTGTAGCACTCTGCTCACAGACCCCATTCAAATGCTTCATAGCCAGACCTCTGAAAGAGTCAGAGCCATTTGTGCTGGCAAACCAGGAAGCTGCCATTTTTTAAAGAAGGCACTCAGTTTTTACTGCACCTCTCTTAAAGTAGCTGTGGCGCCCTTGCTTGCTGCAAGCCCATCTAGAAAAAGAATTGTGGCTAACAAGAAACTGCTAAACTTTGCTCTTTTGTGTCTAGAGTTCCTTTTCAAGTTCTCTCAGGTTTTAAATGGATTTAATTGGCCACATTGGCATGCCAATCTGTTGTAAGAGGCTACTTGTTTCTTCCCGGCTGCTTAGACCCAAAATAACCACATAGGAATGATATTATTTAAAACACTGCTTGGCCAATCACTTAAGCATATTGCTATTTAGCTCTTTTATCTTTGGCTAACCCATTTCTATTATTTTATATTTTACCATGAGGGTTTAATCTTTCACTTGCTTTATGTGCTAAAAAGTTCTATTCTAAGAAATATCTTCCCTCTGCATTAAAATTCCTGTAGAGGAAATTCTGGAAGGCAATATGACTAGAATGCAATAAAGATTTGTATCTACCTGATCCACATGTGCCTCCTATAATTTCTCTTCAATCAAAGTTAACTCTTTCTCAGCTTCAGCTGTTAATTCCCTGGGACTGTTTAACTCTTTGTCAACATCTAAAGTTTTATTTAAATGAATTATTAGATCAGGTGTTATCCCGACAGTGGGTCATATATTTGAAATGTCTCCTAGCAATCTTTGAAAGTCATTAAGTATCCTAATTTGTGCTTTTTGTGTTCTAATTTTCTGTAAACCTATTTTATAACCTAGGTAATTAACAGAATCTCCTCTTTGTATTTTTCAGGAGCAATTTGTAATCCCCATTTAGTCAAATATTTCTTTACTTTTTCAAACATTTTTTTAAAGTATCTACATTTAAAACAGCAAAATATCATCAATGTAATAGTAAATTACAGATTTAGGAAGGAACACAGACAGAGATCTACCCATTTGTACAATCAAGAATCCCTGTACTCAGGAATCCAATCAAAACACTAAACTGGCATCCAGAATATATATGCAAAGGACCTATAAGGCAAAAAGAGAGAAAGATATGAAAAATATATAAATAAAATAAAAAAATAAGAGAAAAATTTTAAAGGAGAAAGAGAAGCCGTGACATAACATTATAAAACAAAGACCCTACAAATATGCCCTTGAGCTCATTTTCTGTTGGCCATCTACTGTTGGACATGCAGCCTACTCAAAAGAATAGTGAGACCTCCTTTAAAGAAAACTAATTTTCAGTTGCAAGTAGTTCTCAGTTGGAGATAATTTCTGTGTTAGGGATTGGAGGCATGTTCTTTTAGCATTGAGATGCCATCTAGTGCAGACACATGGAGGCCCTGTGCATGCTGCCTCAGTCTCTGTGAGATCTAATGTGTACTATCCCAGTTGATTTCTTTGTGCTCACCATTCCCTCAGGCTCTAACATACTTTCAGCTTCCATAGGATTCACTCATATGTGTGTGTGTATCATATATATATATGTGTGTGTGTGTGTGTGTGTGTGTGTAATGTATATATATATATATATATATATATATATATATATAGTGGTATTTATCAGAGTATAAACTTTGAATTTCAGTTTTTCCTAAAAAATCTTATTTTTTTAGTTATTCTTTGAGATTCTTTGTGTGAATATCATTGCTTTCTTAATTTTACTCTTTGTGTATGAGTATGCTGGGGGTACACATGTTTGTGTATACACCCACATGGTGGCCAGAGGTCAAATTAAGGTGTCATTCCACTAGAGCCATCCACCTTGTTCGTTCACATATTTTCTCTCATTATCCCAGAGCTCTCTGATTTGGCTAGGCTAGCTAACCTGACAGTCTCAGTGATCCACTACTCTCTGTCTCCCTAATATTAAGATTTCAAATGTGAACTACTATGTATTTTTTTTATTTTTTTTATTTTTTTTTCTACTATGTATTTTTATGTTAGTATTAGAGTTCAAACTCAGGCCCTTGTGCTGTGTTTTTAAAATTAAATTATTTTTATTTCATATTATCTTTTCTTATTTCTATGGGTGTTTTGCCTGGATGTGTATCTGTTTGTGCCTGGTACCTGCAGAGTACACTAGATCACCTGGAACTAGAGTTTACAGATGGTTGTAAGCTACAGTGTTTAGTGTGGGAAGTCCTTTTGCATATGTGTTGCTTTATTTGATAATGAATAAAGAAGCTGTTTTGGTCTGTGATAGGGCAGAATAGAGTTAGGCGGGGAAAACTAAATGGAATGCTGGGTAAAAGAAGGCAGAGTCAAGGAGAAGCTTTAGCCACTGCCAGGGACAGATGCCTCCTCTTTGCACCTCCTCTTTGTCCACCAAATCTTTGCAGGTAGGCCACAACCTTGTGGCAATACACAGATTAATAGAAATGGATTAATTTAAATTATAAGAGCTAGCTAGAAATACATATAAGCTAATATGCCAAACAGTAATTTAATTAATGTAATTTCTATGTGATTATTTTGGGGCTGAGAAACTGGGAACGAACTAACAGCCACCTGCCAATACATGATGTTGCTGGGAATTGAACTACGGTCCTCTGAAGAACATACAATGCTCTCACCTGCTAAACCAGTTCCAGGTCTTTTTGCTTTGTAAGTACTTTATTGTCTGAGCATCCCTATAGGCATAATTTTATTTTTGGTGATTATTATTTTCATTGGGGTGTGTGGGGGTGTGTATAAATGTGTGTCTGTGTATCTGTGTGCATGTACATATGTGGGAACATTGCTAGTTATGCATATGTCTCACTCTCCTGCTCTAATTCCTGTGTTTAAAACATAAGCCTGTCTTTTCCTCTCCCCAGTGCACACTGATTAAAAATCTCTCTTCATTTCAGCAATCACTGTCTCTTTAATTGATCTATTAGGATGGATGGCTGAGCTGACCCTGTTAGGAGTGCTATAGCCAGGCCATTTCCACCCCTCTCAACTCTAGTTATATCACTTAGGAGGCTTTTTCAAAATATGGATCCCTGGTACTATCTATAGTGCTGTTGATAAGGATGCTTATGTGCATGGATATTTATAGCAGTTCTGTTCAAAACTGACAAAATTCTATAATTAATCTTCTCTCATGCTGAAGGCTTTTGAAAGGGTTAAGCAAAAAAAAAAAAAAGAACTGAATCAGCATACCTTAGTGAGCACACTATACCCCAAAACTGTAGAGATGTGTTAGTCTAATTCTCTCACTTAATTCCATACTCCACCCCTCAAGTTTCTAGTTGTGGCAGTTTCTTCCAGTTCATATGAAATATTATTTATTATTTTATAAGTTAAATTTCTGGTTCTGAACAGTCCAGGGTCCAGGGGATTTTTGAATTTTTTTTAAACCAAGTTTTCTATCTGGTTTTGTTTGTTCGTTTGTTTGTTTCAGTTTTTTGAGACAGGGTTTCTCTGTGTAATAGCTCTAGGTGTCCTAGAACTCACTCTGTAGACCAGGCTGGCCTTGAACTCACAGAGATCTGTCTGCCTCTGCCTCCAAAGTGCTGGAATTAAAGGTGTGTGCCACCACTTCTGGCCAGGGACACATTTACTGATTTTTTTTTACCTTGGGCTACACAGAATTTTGTAACATCCACAACACCCAGCAGACTGCTCACTGAAGTGATGGTGAGCAAACTTCATTTTGTACCAGGTATAATGGTAAAAGTAAAATGCTGCGGATCCCCAAGTGGCTGTAACAGGTAATGAGCCATGAGAGCATGCCACAGGTCTCCCGAAGTGGGTGGGCAGGCAGCAGGCAGTGGGGTCCTGAGAGCAGCCCAGTCCCAGGCAGGAACTTCAAACTTCCCTAAGTGGCTGACAGCAAGCAAGTTACACGAGGATAGTGAGCTTTTGTATATTTATTTAGTGTATTATAGAAGGGGAAAGGAGAGAAGGGGAGAAGAGCAGAGAGAAAGGCAGAGAGAGAGAGAGAGGGAGAGAGAGAGAGAGAGGAGAGAGAGAGAGAGAGAGAGAGAGAGGAGAGAGAGAGAAACAGCCTGGAGGGGGGGGAGCAGAGCCACGGCAGCAGCTACCTCTCTGGGAGAAAAACATAAAAGGGAAGGGCTCAGAAGCGGAAGATCAGCTTGCCTCCACAGACAGGGGTGGGGGGTGGGGGTGTGACTTGTCTCTTAAAGGGACAGGACAGATAATTACTCCAGGAAGCAGAAGATCAGCTTGCCTCCACAGAGAGGGGTGGGGGTGGGGGTGTGGACTTGTCTCTTAAAGGGGACAGGACCAGATAATTACTCCAGGCAACCACTTTAGTAGCGGTGGGACCCTGACCTAAATTATTAAAAACCCCCAACTTTCAGAATTATGTATCTGTGGTGAAATGATTAACCTCTGACTTCTATAAGCTTATTTATCACTATAGGCAGAGCAAGTGAGCGAGGCAGTTAGTCATATGGGGGGGAGGGGGGCAAGGCAGTTCCTCACATAGCTGTAAATTCTGCCACGGTGGAGTAATTATGCTTTTCATTTTTAAAAACCATTGCCTTTAATTCCAGCACTCAGGGGGCAGAGACAAGTGGATCTCTGTGAGTTTGAGGCCAGCCTGGCCAACAGAGCGACTTCCAGGACAGACTCCAAAGCTACAGAGAAACCGTGTCTCGGGGGAAAAATAATAAATAAATGAATAAATACCCAAAACCCCAATAACCTTTCCTCCACCTGCTTAGGTAAGGCGTGCCTCTGATTTGCCTTAGAGTCCATGGCCGTGCGAGCAGTTTTACTAAGTTTGGTAATTATAATCTGTAATGAGTCTGGGGATCTTTTTTTCCAGTGGTCTCAAGTTCCATTACTTGTCCCTCAGTACTCCTGCTCCCCCCCAAACCAGTCACGGCCAGGTAGCTGGTGTGATAGTAACGGCTAAGGCAGAAATCGGGGGGAAAGGAGTCAGGCATCTGGGCGCAATTGTAACGGCTAAAGGTAGAAACGGCCGGAAAGAACTCTCTGTAAAAGGCAAGTAACATGAAGTCATCTCGAGAGCAAGAGCGCGCCTTGTGGGGTTTTTGAATTTGGCGTGGACCAATCAGTGGGTGGAACATGAATTACCTCACAGTGGGTTTCACTTTGCTGTTCCCACAATTCTTATAGCGGGCAGCAGTCAGATGGATTTAAATGCAAACACTTTTTACCAATGAGGAGTAAGTATCTATATTAAGCGGGGTTCTCTATTAAAGAGAACATGTGATTAGACGTTATCTCTGTCAATCATCTTAGCCACAACCAATCGAGATCTGTGGAGGTGGGGGCCATAAACTGTCTATAAAAGCGGATACGCAGGCAGCAAGTCCCCCCATTTTTGTACTCGCTTTTGGAGTGTGGTGTTTGGGGACACTCTTTGTTCCAGAAAGCTGAAGGGGTAGTAAGCCCCTGAGGCAAACACGGGACAGCAAGCCTACAGAAAGGTGACAAGGAGTGGTGAAGGGGAATCTTGAGTTGGAGAAGCTTCCAGGAGTGGTGAGCCGGATCGCCTAGCCGGGATCGCCGAGTCGTGATCGCCAAGACCAGGATCGCCGAGACCAGGAGCGCGGACCGGGAGCATCAACTGACCAGGAAGCCTCGATAGGAGCGGCGTCTAGAAGCAGTTTTAAGGTTTATTTTAATTCTTATAGGTTATATTTTATACATATAATTTATATATAATGTTTATCTCTTAGTCATATGTTAGTATGTGCTTATTTATGTATTTTTATTATTATTATTATTATTATTATTATTATTATTTTTTAGTTTTTTTTGAGACAAGGTTTCTCTGATTAACAGCCCTAACTGTCGTGGAACTAGCTCTATAGACCAGGCTGGACTCGAACTCACAGAGATCCACCTGCTTCAACCTCCCGAGTGCTGGGACTAAAGGTTTTCACTGCTAGGCTTAGTATGTGCTTTATAAATGTCTACCTCGAATAATATACTTTGGTAATACTAAAAGTTCAGTTATGTAGGAGAGAATAGTAATGATATTTTTTTTAAGAGTTTATATGTGAGAAAATGAAGCCCACTTTACTCACTTAAAAAATGTGGTTTTTTTTTTTTTTTGAGATAGGGTTTCCTCTGTAGCCGCCACCTCTCCCCCTCCTTTTTTTTCTGAGATAGGGTTCTCTGTGTTCTTGGCTGTATTGTAACTCACTCTGTAGACCAGGCTGGCCCTCAAACTCAGAGATCCACCTACCTCTGCCTTCCCAGATGCTAGGATTAGAGGTATGTGCCACCACTGCCTCTTTACTAATTTTTTTTTTTTTGAGACAGGGTTTCTCTGTAGCTTTGGAGCCTGTCCTGGATAATTTTTTTTTTTTAATGGCTAGGAGACAGACTAGCCATTAGGTTTGAACTCCTAATGCTTAAAACGGGAATGCCCAGAATCCCAGCCTTTGAAAGGTGCTGGCAAAAGTGTTAAACAGAGGTTTTAAGGGCATCCTCGCCTACATGGTGAGTGCAAGGCCAGCCTGAACTACAGTCTCAAAAAATATTTATAATTAAGTATGTAGATGGTGCGGGGAAGAGGGTGTCTCAGGTTAAGCACCTGCTGAGTGCTTGTAGAAGAGCCCAGGTTTGATTCCCAGCACCCACAGAGTGGCTAACAACTGGCCATAACTTCAGTCCCAAGGGATATGGTTGCCCCCCTTTTGGCCTCTGGTGGGGTACTGAAGGTATGGGGGTACACAGACTGGCTATAATGCCAGTCCCAAGGAAATTGCTTGTCCCCTTCAGGCCTCTGTGGGTACTAAATGCATTGGTATATATAGACAAGCAGACAAAACACCCATACAAGTATAAAATAAGGAATTTTTTTAAAGATAAGGTTGGTTTATAAGGTGGTGTGCTTTGAGGACTCTGCTGAATTGGGTTGCATTGTTAAGCTCTCACCGTTACAACCTAACTTTCTTTATTTGGTTAATTATTGATTTTGGATCCTCTTGTGTATGGTTTTTATAGTTTGGTAGCATTTTCAAATTAAAAGTGGGAAAAATCCAGTGAGACGCTTGTTTTCTTTGGCTACTAAGAAGCATGTCCAGGGTGGAAGAGGGAACAGTATAATGTCACAAGTTTGCGCTCTGTCTGCCTCAATAACCAAGCATCGTCTTAAAAAACCAGAAAAGGTGGGAGAGAATCAACTTGGATGAGCAGGATCCTTAGGTTGCTGCTCTTATTTTCTTTCTTTTTTTGTTTTTTGTGGGGTTATTTTTTTATTTTTTGAGACACGGTTTCTCTGTGTAACGGGCCCCTGGCATATTTTCAAACAGGAAAGAAGAAAAAAAAAATCGTACTCTGAGGGATTGATCTAAAATTTAGGATAATTAATATGTGATAGCTAGTTGTCTTTCTGTGAATTTCATGAGTCTCTCTCATTTGTTAATGCCACTTTGTGTTTTAATTTTGCCATCAGTCTTCTCGTACAGTGATTTTTAAAAAAATCAGAAAAGTTTCTGTTCTATTAATTTATATTTTAGTGGTAGAATTTTATAATTCAATTGCACCTCTAGTCTGATGGGTTTTTTACTTAGAAATATGTGAGGGCATTTTACATAAATTATGTTTTTTTATTGTTTGTATGTGTGTGTTCATTTGTGTATGTGGGGTATGTGTGTGCATGTATGGATTCATATAAATTCTTTTAGGCATTTAAAATTACTTTTTTAAAGTCAGCATATGGGAATTGTAGGTTTAACATAATTAAATTAAATTAAATTTAACAACATTTTCAAATTATGCTTTGTTCAGAGTCATTGGTTTTTGTCACCCCCTTTTTTTTAAAGAAACAGTTTTGTATATATAGCCCAGGCTGGTCTCTTTTGGACTGAGATTATTAGCATCTAGTGTGCCCCACTCTGTAGCCCTGATGGGTCTGTAACTTACTATGTAGACAGGATTATCTTTAACTCACAGGGATTCATCCTGCCTCTCCTTCTGACTGGAGTGCTGGAATTGAAAGTGTGTGTCACCATGCCCAGTTACATGTTTTATTCTTGATTTGGAGTTGAGTTATGTATGTTGTTTTTTGTAGCTAAGTGGCTTTACTGAACACTTTAAAAATTTGTGTGTGTCTGTGTGTGTGTGTGTGTGTTTGTGTGTAAGTGTATGCCATGGCATGTGTAAGAGGTCAGAGAACAGTTTGTGGGGAGTCACTCCCTCCTACCATGTAGGGGCCCCTCAGGATGAAGGTGCAGGTTGGGCAGGCTTGGTGACAAGTGGTACTTCCTGCTGAGCCATTTTGCCAGCCTTTACTGCTGTCTTTGTTTTTCAGGTATTTCTCCACCCAGATTTTTAATCAGAATGATGAATTGTTGGTAGGCTTAAAATTTCTTTTTGCTTTTGTTTATAAAAGGTATGATGGGTTTAGGAAATGGGATGTTCATTTTGAAGGGAGTGTCAAAAAATCTGTGTAGTAATTTTGATTTTATAGTCACATAGAATGTGCTGTTTACCTTATTCTCTTTTTCTCTGTGTGATTGCCTCCTGTCTCCCCATCCATCCACTTTCAGAAGTTCCTCTGGGAAAGAGTGCCAGTGTCCCAGCCAGGTAATGTTTGACTACCTATTCACACGTGAATGTTCCTACAGGTTAGTGCAGAACCTTCTTTAGAATATGGCGAAAAACTACTTTTATGGCCTGCTTACAGGTGTGTAAAGGGAAGGCAGAATGGGAACCCGTTTTTAAGATGACTTTTTAAAGATGAAATTCAGAGCTCTGAACTATTCCCTGTAGCATCACTAAAAGAATGTTAAAACTCTTTTCTTGAGTCTCTAGAGATCCAAAGTACAAAGCAGTGACAGAGTCACTGCTATAGAGCTGCTGAGTTATTCCATACAGCCTATTCTTTTTAGCCCCTAAGATTTGATTTTGTTTATGTGCACATGTGTGGAGGTGCCCACGGAGGTCAGAAGAGTAGTTGGATGCCCTGGAGCTGGAATTAACCAGTTGATTGTGAGCAGCCTGATATGGGTGCTGAGAACTGAATTCTGGTCTTCGGTAAAGGCCTGTGAGCCATCTCTAATCCTATGACCTATTCCTTTTAATTAGGCAGAGGCATCCTTTTCCAGTTACTACTTACCTTCTTGTGTTTCTGTGGCTGCCACTGAGACACATTAAACATCATACTGTTTCTCGTTTCTCAAGAATGGACTTTGAGGTTTAAATCAAAAAAATTTTCTTCTGTTTGTTTGTTTGTTTTTGGAAAGCTAGGTGGACAGTGGAAGAACTGCCTGGAGTGGACTGTAAAACAAGCTGCAGGAATCAGGAGAGTGGGGGAGTGCTGCTCAGGTACTGCTTCTAGGGTATTACAATGTGATTTGCAAGATAATGTGAAAACACTTTTAGTTCTGAGATCGGAGCGTGCAGAGATACAGAACCTATGCAACAGATGGGTGATAGCAGGCATGGGAGCTTTTTGGTCTATCCCATTCATAGTGGATATTTGGTGTAGATGTCCAGGTAGCATATACAAGCATTGTAAGTAACAAATAGGCCCATTCTGCAGACCTTGACCCTTCCATTTCTTTTGCAGATTGTTGCTTGATATTGTAAAGCATTCTGGGAGTCTAAAAGTCGTTTAGCTTATTTTCACGGTAGGATTTTTGAACAGTCTGGTAAGTCAGCTGGTTACCATACATTTCCACATTTTAAGCTTTTGTTAAAAATTGTCAGTGAATTCGGGCATCTGTGGGAAGGATTTGTGGTATCCACACTCCTCCCCGTGTCTCCGATTTCACGTGGAAAGAAAACACAGAGGGATGAATGGATTTGGTGGAGTATGACAAAAAAAAAAGAAAGAAAGAAAAACAAACATCAGTGTCAAGTAGATTTCACTGAACATTTATTCTACATAACAAATGCTTTTTTTTTTCTCCATTTAGGCCGGTCTCTGTTTCATACAGTGGCAAAGCCTAGGGCTTGATTTGATTGGTAAGTACTTTGTGTGTATATGTTTTTTTTTAATATTTAATTATCTGTTATGTATACAATATTCTGTCTGTGTATATGTCTGCAGGCCAGAAGAGGGCACCAGACCTCATTACAGGTGGTTGTGAGCCACCATGTGGTTGCCAGGAATTGAACTCAGGACCTTTGGAAGAGCAGGCAATGCTCTTAACCACTGAGCCATCTCTCCAGCCCCCGTGTATATGTTTTTTTAAACTCAACTTACTGTTTGAGTTTTTTTCCCAGGTGTATAGAGGTTCTGTGTTTGAACTTGATTTTATTTTTACTTTCAATTTTCTGGCTAAGTATACAGTAACTTAATCAAAATTCTTTTTAAAAACTTACTCATTCAGTTTGTTCGCGTGATCTGTTGTGTGTGCATGTGTGTGTGTATGTGTGTGTGTGTGTTTTTCCACAAATATACCTGGTGCCAAAGGAGGATGGAAGATGTTCCTTCATGAAGTGGTATGATATCGGTGCTAACTTATTTACCCATCCATAACTAATAGCTGGGATATTGTCTCTTTTTAAATGAAGTTTCTGTATTTACTGTACAGTTATATTATTTCTCTTCATTGGGAGATTCTGGAGAAAAACTCGAGAGTAGCTTAGTGGGTAATTACCTTAAGTATTAGCATTCAAAAAATAGTCATAAAAGTTGAAGAATATGAAATAGTTCATCTCTCCTTGGGTGATATCTTGAGAATCTGGACAGCATAGGAATAGTGAAAACTTGGGGGTACAGTGTGGCTCCTAGACACCAAGCAGTTCAGACCTTTCCCTTTCCCCAGAACCGTGGTCTGCTTTGTAAGTGATTCCCAATTATTTGAAATTTTTAATGTGCTAATGCGTGGTGTGCGTTTTTCTCCCTGAAACCTTTTACTTAGATGAAATGTGTTTTCATGCTGCTTGTTTATATGAGTACCAGAGTTTAGATTGCATGGGTAATTTTAGGCCAAGCCTATGGATAATGGCTCTTTTATGGAGGAGAAAGGGCTTTTTTCATCGTACTTTAGGAAAAAGTATTATTTACACAGAAGTTAATAGGCTCAATTTTCCCTTTAAAAATA